>NC_053131.1:4753167-5028167 GCF_010015445.1 Perca fluviatilis
CTCTCTCTCTCTCTCTTTCTTTCACTCTCTGAGTTTGTCAGTACGAGTAAGTCCTTTACATTGGACAATTTGTGGACTGTGACAACAATGTTTTTTCTTATCTTTGAAAGAGTGCTCTTGACCACTCGTAAAATGTTATCTTAACTATCCCAGGAATCAATGGGTACTGACAAAAATAAAAACAAATGTGTTTGCATATCGGTTCCTACGTCAGAATATTAAGTTTACGAAACACAAATGATATCAGTACAAAGCAGTCCTCAAAAGCACTCCCCAGGTGAGTCGACCATAATATTTTTCATGACCAGGTCTCTTCTCTAAAATTTCGAGGGGCAAGGAAAGGCTGAGCTAATCAATGCACTGCGCACACCTCTACAGTGAAATAAACAGGGAGTGTACAGATTTTTTAGACCTTTTCCACGGAAAATATCTGCCTGCTGCAGCCCGCAAACAAATGCTATGGGAGCGGTGAGACTGGACAAAAACAGTAAAGTTGCGGCCATACAGATAAATCTCTTGAGGTTCATCACTATTGGCAACCCCTTTCACATCGTCACATTATTTTCCTATTGTCAGTATATTGTCACAATAAAAATTATTTTAGCAACTTTCAGCTCACCAGGGTTCAGTTTGTTATGTTTATTTTATTTTCCTCAACTTATGCGGGACCGCGGTTGTTAGGTTAGGTGAAGCCGGGTAACAGAAATAAATCCAGGGCATGTTGAGGTTGCTTCGTAGTACTGCTGGTCGTCTAGGCATCAGTTAATGGGGAACGTTCATCCCAGAAATTGCTATCACTTAACCCACCACACTCCATTTAAATAAACAGTAATGTTAGGCCTATTATCGTAAAACACACTTCATTTAACATCTACAAAACAAAATCAAACTATCAAACTTGGCTCGTCTTTCCACTGTTCCAACAATCACCACTCTGGTTTGGTTGAAATAAAAAGATAATTTACCGATTTACATGTGAATATATGCTGGATCTATACACGCTGAAAGTATTGTTTATAAAAATGTCTGGTGGGTTTAGCAATTTCTTTTCATTTTGTATACATTTGTTTCCGTTTCTGTATTTATTGTTTATTTTATATTTCTGTTTGTTTATGTATGTATGCACCATTCACCAAGGCAAATTCCAGGTAGGTGTAATTTACCGTGGCAATAAACCATTTCCTGATTCTGATTCAATAGCGCTCTCTACGCGGTTCTTGTTAGACAAGAAGGATCTTACGCTTTAACAAAAAGGTGTATCTCTATATGGATCCTTTCCATAATCTCAGATTTAGAATAATAATCTAAGCCTGTCAGTGGCAAAAATAGAACTTTTAGCGGACGCTAACTGACGCTGAACATTTGTCCAATAGGGTTACATATCAGACATATCGTATTCACTCAATACTGGACCAAAACTTCAAAGATTTTTGTTCACCAGTCACACGAGCGCATGGGAAAATAGGATCCAGTTTGATGGACCAGTCATTCTCATTTTACTGAGCAAGCTGCTCCTCCATGTTTTGCTTTAGCGATCTCTCCTTCGCTGCAACCAACAACCACTAAGCTTTATGCAAATAATTGTGCAATGACATCACCAATATGCAAATAAGAGTATGGCGTTATCTGCACCTAAGTGCTCTAGAATCCCAGGGAAAATCCAGCAACACTGTTGATTTCTTCCAAGAAGCCAATTTAAAAAACTATTTTGGCTCATTAAATATCTGCTGCAGCCTGGTAAGGGCAGGCTAGCCAGCCGCTGTCCACTCGGCTGCTAATTGATGGGCAGAGATGGAGTCAGTGTATGCGGCAGAACGCTCTTAAAAAAACAACAACATTGAAACTTTAGAATTCTAATTTGGACGTTGTTTTCATGGCAAAAGTCGAAGCTTTGAAGCCTTTAGGTCATCCCTATTTGAGAGCTGAACAGCCATAAAGCGAGAACAAAGAAACTCGTGCTCAGATTGATCTTAATCTCAATCATCGGGATTAGCACGGAACAATTTTTGAACATTGCCATTACTGAGGTTTTAGTCAACCCTTTGCATTGATTGCAAAAGGGATTGCATTGGTGATCTGACACCATTCTGCCTTACAGCAGCCAATTAATATTGCTTAATAATACTAGAGGATAGGAGTGCAGTACACTCAGTTCAGAGGGATAAAATAATCAAGAAAAGGTTCTAGTTATGGAGGAAACACAATGAGCTGTCAATTTCTAGAGAGGAGGGCTGCTCAACAAAGACTTAGAGTGCTGGCTTGCACTATATAAAGGACAAATATACTGACTACCATCAGCAATGTTACTGGGTGTAATTAAGTCAGTGTGTGGACGTGTTTGGAAAAAAACTGAACAGGAGAGAATGACCTACCAGAGGATGACTTTGCTGGACTAATACAACCCAACCAGGACCAAAGCTGAGTCACTGGATCAGTATGAAATATTGAAATTGGAGGTGTGGCCACCGTGAGCAGTTACATGAGGAGCACAGGCCCTTACTGTGGTTTGAACCACACCTACTCACAGCTCAGCTTTATGGCCAGTGTTAAGTAAGGAGCAACTGCTGGTCAGTGCAGTCCCGAACCGTTTCAGTACTGGACGTTCAGTATGCACAACCCAGTCTCACGGCAGTTCGTGAAACGGTAACGTTATTTAATCTATTGATTCGTGTTTACGGGGACGTTTTTTTCATGGTGGCCAGCACGAAAATGTAAACTAATGTATTTCCATGGGAAGGATATGTCGTGATCACAGCACGACTACGGTAGCGAGTAGTATAAAATGCCGAAAATCCGCGTAAGGAGGTTGGTTGAGGGTGGTGGTGGAAACAATTCAGGACTTTCACCCCGGAGGCCGGGGATTGCGTCCCGCGTGTGGCATTTGCTTTCCGTGTTAATCTCTGTATAGACCATTTCATGCTAGCCACCACGGAAAAATACAACCAAGATTAACATGTTGTTGTATACTAATCAATAGATTAAAAATAACATGACAATTTCACGAACTGCCATGAGACAGTGTTGGTATGCAACACTGGTTCAGTACGCCTTGTGACTCGAACATCGTCATAACAGTCTACGACGTCAACTACTCGCACATGCGGAACAGAAATTCTTGAACGTGAGTTTACACGGCAAGTTTTGGCAGTGCACCAGTTGCTGTCTATCAGCTGTAGCATGCTAGTCGACTTAGCCCAATGGACAAAGATTTGTTTCAAACTGCATGCCGACATTGTTCATCTGAAGTCGGGTATGTATGTGGAAACACTTAAGAATTTATTTTACGACGCCATCCCCCGAATGTGTCAAAGATTAATTTCTGTCCCAGAAAAACTGTATTTTGTAGTAACGTACAAGTGCCACGAAATGGTAATGGTAATATTTGAAGTACCGTATAGGAACTGCAAGTCACAGAATTTTCCAACACATGTTCAAATATCACACAATAAAAGCCTCGTTAGAAAATGAAGGGATTTTGTCCAATGAAAGGGCTTTTAATTTGAAAATGATACCGAAAGTGTTGAGCTTGTATTAACAGTAACAAATGTTTAAACATGGCATATGGGAGCAGATCAGAAAAGGAGGATGCTTCATACTAAAATACTTATGTTTAGTATCAGAGTGAATCAGAAATGCGGGCCTATGTCTTACATAAGCCTGCTGCAAGTCAACCTCTCTATTTAAATAGCTAATCAGAAAAGCTGGATGGAAACAAGATATAAATATAACTTTCACAATATCGCTAAAAATGTTTTACACTTGCTTGGCTTTTTTTTTCTCCCCCTTTTGTCAATAAAGAGTTAATGGCACAAATAGGGGAGGAAATGTGATGGCAACGTGTATATAAAATAAATAATGATGTAGCATATAAAAACTGCAATATCAGCCATTTAGCACAATTACTACATTTTGAAACATCAAATCCAAATTTAGTTTAAACATACTGAAAGGACTGTCTGTACATGATCTGCACCAAAAATACTTTACCCAGAGATGTTAAACGCACTGCTGCTCCTGTAGGGGAGACTCTCTGCTATAAATCCTGAGACCTAAAACCAATCCTTCTACATGTTTAATCCATTATTATAAATTGTCAATAACAATCATAAATGGAAGAATTGGCCTCTATTTCTACACAGATACACATCTTACAGTGTTAAACCTATAATTTACCTATAATTATTTCCAAGCTGTCCAGATTCACATTGTAAGAGACCTATTTCCTCCACCAAAACACATTTTAAAAGAGATTTATTTTCTGAACTGTTATCAAACCACAGCAGACCCTGGTCTCCAGTGCCTCAGGGTTAGATATATGCATACTGAGCTGCTTATCAACCATCTGTTAATAAGAGATATCGGCTAATCAATGCTGTCCACATTACAAAGGTTCCTCTTTAACCACAGCTTGTATGTATAATAATAAATAATAATAATAAAATTTAATATTGACCATGTTTACACTACCCTAATCTATCAAATTATTTAAAATCAGACTGTTTTTTTATTTACAAACATAACATTTTTATACTGCCACTGACTGAAAATATTAGTTAACTGTGACACTTAAATTTGCCATTATTCAAAAGAGGTTGACATTTGCTCTCTCTCCAATTTGATATATTTTTCATTTAACAACTGTGCTTAATTGTAAAGCTAGAAGTTCTAAAAAGCTTTCTGCAGCTTCAGTCCAAAATAATATAAGCAATGGCCTCTAAGAATGCACTTGAGCCCAGCTTTATTAAAGCTAAAGCTCCCTAAAAAGAATTTTTGAAATGTATTTCTTTTTTTGTTAATTTTTGACTTACATGTGTGTTTCTCTGCAGCAACTTTGCATTAAGTACAGGCCTATTTATTATTATTATTATTATTATTATTATTATTATCATCATCATCATCAGGACTTTCACCCCGGAGGCCGGGGATCACGTCCCGCGTGTGGCATTTGCTTTCCTGTTGATTGATGTCAGCTAACCAGATAGGTATTACTAACTTGGCATACACATAATTTATTGTCCTACTCTGCATTCAAACTTTTTTTTTTTATTGTGAATAATAAACTCATGTTTACAGATGCAGAATTGTTCTGAATTCAGAATTGTTCATTATCAGAGTGTGTGTGTGTGTGTGTGTGTGTGTGTGTGTGTGTGTGTGTGTGTGTGTGTGTGTGTGTGTGTGTGCGTGTGTGTGTGTGTCTTTTGTTGCAGTACAGGGATCGTCAAGGGTTAAAAGGCTAAACGGCATGGATCATTGTTCTCGGTGAAAGGCTCCTTTGACGAACCCCACAGGGACGAGTCCACGTACACACACTGACAAAAGGCAGCAGCACTCTCAGTCCTATTAACAACCACACAGACTGGGGCGGAGGGCGTGTGTGTGTGTGTGTGTGTGTGTGTGTGTGTGTGTGTGTGTGTGTGTGTGTGTGTGTGTGTGTGTGTGTGTGTGTGTGTGTGTGTGTGTGTGTGTGTGTGTGTGTGTAAAAGCAAATAAAAGCAGCCCACCGGTAGGCCGATTGCCTTTAAATGGATGCCACTTGCCAGTAATTTTACAGCAGGTGCCATGATCACACACTCGTCACACAAAAAACACACATGAAGTAACGCTGTCCAGATGCAGTGACAAAATGTCCTCCACAGCTTGCAGATGATAGCTCAAAAAGGAAAGGCTGCAAATGTTCCTGATATGCTCGAAACGATCACAGCGAGGCCCTCCAAATATGCACACAAACACTGATGCTGCCATTTACATCCCACAACAGATCAAAAGAGCTACCTTCTTTCTTTCTTTTTTTGCCCATCTTGGTTGCTGCAGTGGTACACTCTGAAATCATTTGACCAGGACATGCAACATGACAGTGCAGAGGAGGAGGAGAAACGGCAGAAAAAACGATGAGTGGAAACAGAGGGAGAGAGGGAGCCATGTTCCGCCTTATCCACTCCCACTCACAGATCGCATGAAACACCCCGACAACACTCTTCCTCTTCTCTCTTTATCTCTCTCACACACACACACACACACACACACACACACACACACACACACACACACACACACACCTCAAGTCAGCCAAAACCTGTCTAGGAACATCAGTTACCCACCATCTCCCATCTGTTTTGGCTTATTTCATCTAAAAAGGACCTAGGGGTGGGTGATGCTAATAACATTCTCTATCATGGTATAAACTGTATGAAATGTTGTATCACTTTATTAATACATTCATTGTATATATTGTGATATAGTAAAGTCTCTGGAAAAGCTATTGAGACTTGGGTTAATGGATAAATAAACGACCAAATAAACAATGCAACAGCATCTACAATGGCCTCATGCACCCAGAGATTTTTTTAAAGAGCCACATACTTTATATACTCACACATTTATAATCGTGTCATGGTATGTATTATCATATCGTCCTACCCTAAAATAACTCTATAACGTGGTTAGTCATGACAACACACCTCAGCAACTCCTATGCATTACATTTAGAAGGCAAGATGGCATTCATCAGCAGAGGGACAGTAATTAAGAGACTTTTAAATTAAGAAATCCTTAACTAAAATCTTAGAGGGGAAGTATCATTTGTTAGCAGAATGATTATTTGTAAATCAGTGCTGCTCATTTTAAAGAGACAAATAAAAATGACTAACAAAAAACAGGTGAATGTTAAATGAGAAGATGAGTGAAAGGGAGGGATGGAGGGTGTGTGTGTGTGTGTGTGTGTGTGTGTGTGTGTGTGTGTGTGTGTGTGTGTGTGTGTGTGTGTGTGTGTGTACGTGTGCGTTATTTTGGCAGCGGGTGTAGCGTGGGCACCGTGTTGTTATCCAGCGACTCTGCAGGCAGGACACGCCTTCTCTGGGCTCGGTGGTTCTGCTGCAGCACCCTTCACGGCATTACATCACCCAGTTAGAAAGCACCCTACAAACGCCTGCATACGCACGCGCACACACACACACACACACACACACACACACACCAATATCTGCATACACACCTTGCCAGAATAAACGTCACACACATTGCCAGCATACACACAACATAACGATACACACCACACTGACTGTATGCACAAATGACTGCAGACACACAAACATTACACATGCATGCCAACAACCAAAGGATAAAACACACACACACACTTTCTCAATGTGGTGTTGACTTTTATTTGCTTTATTCCTTATTTGTTTTTCATATTTTAATCATCTTGACTTTTTCACAATACTCTAACTGCTCTATCAGTAGAAATTAAAACGGTATAAGATGCCTGTGCATTTTCAGGCCTAAATAAATCTGAAATAATTGCAATAAAAAGGGTAATTATTTCCTTCCATTTCATTTACATTTGAACTCCATAGCCTATATCTAAAAGAATGTCTATAAAGATGGCACAGGATATATTTTCGATATGATATATAGAGAATATTTCTGGCCCAGCAATGTTACATACTATTGCACCTTAAAAAAAAAAAAAAAAAAAAAGGTGTCGCAACGCAAAAAAGTCGACCAAATCAAAGAAAAGCGCATTCTCTAAAACCCTGCGTAATATTCTCCCCGCCCAGAGGGATTAGTGTTACCTTGAGAGCCCTTGGCTTTTTGCGCCTGACTTGTCAACGCAGTTAATCGGCTGCCAACCAGAAAAAAAAAAAAAAAAAGCAGGACAGCCATATTACCCAAAACAGCCCCCATCCTACCACGGCCCGAATAACCCCCACCCAGACTTAAAAATAGGGGGAAAGAAAACGAGAAGGAAAATTATATCGGGAGGGTTTTTTATATTTTGTAGAAAATACGCACCTTCCATGTAGACGATAATACAGTGATAGCATATTTACATTAGACGTTTTTTGCATTTAAAAATAGCAGCTAATCATTTAATAAAAAAATAATTCTCAGCAATGCAGCAAAAAAAAGGTTGTTTTTTTTCCAAAAGGAAGGTAAAAAAACAACAACCTTACAATCGTTTTGGACCACTGGAAGCATATGCCAAGCAGTTTTCGGTGCTTTGATGTTGGAAATGATTGTCTTAGAAGCAGGTGATGAAGCACCTTTGGGCCCTTTGCAGGGAAAAGAGACGCATTCTCGGGCGGGTCACGCCCATTATGAAGCCCGTTTTTGGAAAAAGCCTGATTAGGAATTCCCTCTGTATAAATGCACAAGAATGATCTAATCCTATTAACTATTAAAATCCGACACATCGAAATGTGTGCTGCAGCGATGAATAAAAACCAGAATTGTCATCATCTTGCCCTTTGTGAATGCGCGCCAATTTAGACAGTTACATCATGTTAAAACTGGAGCTGCTGATCATGTTGTATACAAGTGTGAGTTATTACATATATCTCACGAGGGTGAGGCCTGCTTACTGCTTATTTCATGGCGGATTTCTATGGCGCACTGCATAAGGCCTCATATTTTCCTGCAATGAAAATGGGGAGGAAAAATCTGCTGTATAAATGGGACATCCTGCTTTCGTTGCAGTGTAAATGACAGCCACAACAAGGCAGCGATCATTTAAATTAAAATGCCTGTCTGTAAATGGATTTGAGCCTTATCTGCAAAGCAGGCCCAGACTGGCTTTTCAAAAATGTGGATTGATGAAGGGGTGTCAGCTCTCCGTGCACCATAAATGCAGTTTATAGGGAGCAGAGCGGTCGCCATTTGGTACTCAAACTATCCAAATCATCAGAATCATCCCTTCACTCAAATTTGATTCATCCGATCATTCTAACGTCACCTTTAAAAAAATAAAAAATAAAATACTAACGGATTGGTTGCCTTTATTTCGTTATTTCGAGCGAATTTTAATATGAATAGAGATGATTTTATTTTTATTTGTTTAGACCTCAACGTTGTAGTTTAATGGAGTTTCAGAAATGCAGAAAACAGTGACATCCGTTTGATTTATCTGATAAATGGGTGGAAAAACAGCAGCTGGATTTGGGAAACCAGACACACGGAGAGGAAGAAGGAGAATGGAGGAATGTGATGATGGCTATTACATGGCGAGGAAGTGTGCAGCCTGCTGCTGCATGCTGTCCATCTCCGTTAACACAGAAGGTCATTTATCGAACTGCCATGTCATACGGCTCGAATTACATCAAAAATATGCATCTATATTTAAAGAGTGTGTTTGCAGGGTGTAGTGGGGATGGGGGCGCATGCGTTTGACATTTTAACATGAAGCTCCAGACGAGAACAATGCGTGGACACTGGACACCTGCATGGCGTTCGTGCCATTTATTATTAATCACCCTTAAAACTAAAAACAAGGTGAAGGAAATGTTCAGTCTGCTTTTAAGTCTTTTTTTTTATTTTTTTTTTTTAGGGTTGATGCTTTTCATATTTGATACACATGCGTGGTTCAAACGCTGCATGGTCGTATTTGCAGGATACTAAAAAGAAATAGACCATTCATATAGTAAACATCGCCTCAGGGGAGCGGAGAGGACGTGTGTAATTCTATACCCGTCTGCCACGGTGCCTCTGTTCCACAGGGAGAATTTAAAAGGCCAACATGGCAGAAATTCCCATTTTGAATCCCTCAAACGCCGCTGTTCCTTCAAGGAGACTCACACCTGCTCTGGCTCGCCATATCCACCGTTCCGGTGCGCACACACTAGAAAAAGTCCTGGAAAAGTGGCAAGTTCCGCGATACCTGTGCGTCAGGAGTGGAAACTCCAGCCTTTTTATTCCTCATATTTCCCCCCGGCACCTGCTCCTGTTTCACTACGTTAAATGCATAAGGTTGTTTCTACAAGCAACGTGAACAGGTTGGAATAAAAAAAGACGACGCTACTGACCTTAGTTAAACACAACGCCAAGAGTATCCATCTGCTAATATCCAGCTGTAAACTCCACACAGCCGTAGCTTTTAAAATCCAGGATGGTGCTAAAAAGCAGTCAAGTGTTTACGCTGCTGGCGGGGAACACAAGGCGGTACCGGCCGGGCTGGCTTTAGCGTTCCTCACAGGTGCGTCCACCACGGTGCATCATACTCACAAAAGCCGCGGTTAGCTCGGTGCGACTTGCAGCGGCTGCAGGGAAGAGGCGCACGCACGCGCCACTCGGGTCCGCCCTCTACTCAGCACACTCTATTTAAAGGCGTACGGCTCGTAAGCGGGGCCGACACACACACACACACACACACACACACACACACACACACACACACACACACACACACACACACACACACACACAGAGGTGCTGTATACGCTTCAGTGCACTTTTTTGTACTTTTTGCACTAGGCTATAACTTCCTTGTGAATTTCCCTGCTGTGGGATTAATAAAGGATTTTGAATATTTGAATCTAGGCTTTTAATGGTAACACTTTACAATAAAGGTACATTACTTAGCATTAGTTAATGCATTAATAAGCATTAACTAACCAATATTAAGGGTTGAATAAAATGTCTAATAAACATTTATTAACAATGCTCATGTTACTAAGGTATTAATTGATGCATTATTTACCATTAGTTGATGCCTTAAGTAACCGTTATTAAGGGTTGAATAAATTGTCTAATAAACATTTATTAACAATGCTCATGTTAACTAAGGTATTAATTGATGCATTATTTGCCATTAGTTGATGCCTTAACTAACTGTTAATCACAGTTAACTAAGGTGTCTATTTTACCATTAGTAAATGCAGTAATAATCCCTGATTTACTATTAAAAACAGTTAATTAAGGTGTCTATTATATCATTAGTAAATGCAATAATAAGCCTTGACTAACTGTTAATAACGGTTAAATATTGTGTCTATTTAACCATTAGTTAATGCAGTAACAAGCCTGGACTGTTTATAACAGTTAACTAAGGTGTGTATTTTACTGTTAGCTAATGCAGTAACAAGCCTCGACTAACTTTTAATCACAGTTAACTAAGGTGCCTATTTTACCATTAGTAAATGCAGTAATAATCCCTGACTTACTATTAAAAACAGTTAATTAAGGTGTCTATTATATCATTAGTAAATGCAATAATAAGCCTTGACTAACTGTTAATAATGGTTAAATATTGTGTTTTTTTTTAAACCACTTTTTTTTAAAAACTAAGGTGTCTATTTTACCATTAGTCAATGCAGTAACAAGCCTTGACAAACTGTTATTAACAGTTAACTAAGGTGTATATTTTAACATTAGTAAATGCAATAATAAGCCTTGACTAACTGCTAATAATGGTTAAATATTGTGTCTATTTAACCATTAGTTAATGCAGTAACAAGCCTGGACTGTTTATAACAGTTAACTAAGGTGTGTATTTTACTGTTAGCTAATGCAGTAACAAGCCTCGACTAACTTTTAATCACAGTTAACTAAGGTGTCTATTTTACCATTAGTCAATGCAGTAACAAGCCTTGACAAACTGTTATTAACAGTTAACTAAGGTGTATATTTTAACATTAGGTAATGTCCTAAAAAGCCTAAACTGGAAATAAAAACTAACTAAAGTGTCTAATGGCGTTTTTCCATTACATGGTACCTGCTCGACTCGCCTCGACTCTACTCACCTCGACTCGACTCGGCGCACTGTGCGTCCCTTTTCCATTGCAGATTTTAGTACCGCCTCAGCGTGGCTGGTCGTCATAGCGACTGCCGTGGGCGTGGCTTGGTAGCGTTGCATTTCCCTCCCGACTCATTTCCTGGTTCTCCTTCTCCGTAAACAACATGAAATCAACAAGATAGTTAACTTTTAGTGCTCCAGATTTCCCACCGTGGTCAGAAAGAACAGGGCAGACACTTTGTTTCTCTCACATATATATGACTCTAGCCCTCATGCCCTCTTCGGTCATTTTTGTACATTTTTCTCAAGTTTTTTTTTTCATTTCGTGATCATTTTTGCTGTGTTACTTCTTATGGCATGACATTTTGTAGGAATCCTTCTTTTCAGTCAAATTTTTTAAATCCAGTGTTTTTTACTCTTACATGTCTTTTATACTTAAATGATTCATTTTGTACCCTCTGGACACCTTCGAGGCAAAAATGTCCACGCACCAAAAACTGTTAGTAAATAATCATATATCAATATTTTTTCTGCTTTTTTTCATGAATCACTTAAACAACTTCTTACCTAATCAAAACCACCAAACATTCAATCATTTTCAGGATTTTAACCCTTTAAATGCCAGTTTATGTATTTGAAGTATGTCATTTTTTATAAAAAAACACAAAAATATTTTTTTCCCAATAATGAATAATATGTAGATGGGGCTTTGGTGGTGATTAGAGGCTTGGATATGTCAAAGATAAGCAACAAAACTTATTTGATTGCATTAGTATTTTTTATGTAATTCCAGATACTCCCTCTGGACACCTTCGAGGCAAAAATGGCCCCCGCGCCTTCCATTATCACCACATGTTTTGATCTCACTGCCTTTACAGTATAAAACCATGCATTCTGTAATATCAGCATTTCATTTGGAAGAAAACTAGTCATATTTGACATTTTACAGTATTTCACCAGATTCAACCATTTTGCCCTTGTAGGCCGATGCATGAAAATATAGTTATATTATGGAGCTGTGTGTGTGTGTGTGTGTGTGTGTGTGCGGTGCGGGTGTGTGTTGTGTGTGTGTGTATATTGTGTGTGTATGTGTGTCTGTGTGTGTGTGTGTGTGTGTGTATATGTATATTTGTGTGTGTCTGTGGGTGTGTGGGTGGGTGGGTGTGTGTGTGTGGGTTGGGTGTGTGTGTGTGTGTGTGTGTGCGTGTATGTATGCGAGTGTGTGTGTATGTATGCGTGTGTGTGTGTGTGTGTGTGTGTGTGTGTGCATGCATGTATGTATGCATGTCTGTGTGTGAAAGAGTTGAAAAGTTTGTGTAAATCTGTAAACAAACAATGATAATTTTAGTGGTGAAAAAAGCGCACCTTACTTTAGCCAGTTATATTATGGAGCCGTGTGTGTGTGTGTGTGTGTGTGTGTGTGTGTGTGTGCATGCATGCATGTCTGTGTGTGAGAGAGAGTTTGTGTAAATCTGGGTGAAAAAAGGGCTTCTTTTGAAGGATGCATTTCATGTGTCTTTGAAGACGTGCTTGACTAAAAACATTGTTTCCTGCATTTGTTGTAAACAAAAACCACTATTAGTGTGTTTATGCACCTGGCTCTAGAGAAGGAGAAAGACCTGGAGCAAAGAGAAGGAGCCTTTATCTTCCAGCCAACTGCAGGACTCATCTGAAGGTGACACAAGTTTCTGGAGTCTGACAAAATGGTCACTGGTGTCCTCCAACTCTGTGAGTGCCTCTAACCCTTCCTCTGAAAGTGGAGAGGACACTGAAGATCCTGTCCATCCTAACATTGAATGGACAGTGAAGAATTGGCAAGTCTGGTCTCCATCTAATACTGAGACGCTGCGCAACATTCAAGCACCGACCGGCATGATGTCAGAGCCCACGAGATATGCCATATCAAGAATCCATGATGTGGCATCCTCTTTCGACCTTTTCTTCACTCTTGACTTGATCCAGCTGATTCAGGAAATGACAAACCTACACGGGAGGTGTTCAATCTCAGAATCAGGCTTCAAAATTAACATTTTCGTCTACCAGCCAAATGGCTTATGAATGTTCAAATATTACCAGCCATTCAATAGATTACCATTGGGTTTTTTGGCTGGTGAGTGAAGCAAATCTACCAGCCACTTGCATATTTCACCAGCATTTGGCTGGTAAACGGTGCTAATTTAGAACCCTGCTCAGAATGGAGTGATGTGGATGCTCAAGAGAGTTGAACATACATGGGACTTCACACTTGGCTGGTGTGTACCGGTCCAAAGGGGAATCCACCCGGAGCCTGTGGGATGTCCATAGTGGGAGACCAGTCTTCAGGGCCACCATGTCCCACAAACCATTTGAAATGATAAGCGCCAGTTTACAGCACATGCAGGAGACAATGTTTTTATTCAAGCACGTCTCCAAAGACACATGAAATGCATCCTTCAAAAGATGCCTTTTTTCAGCCCTAAAGTGATCATTGCTTGCTTACAGGTTTACGCAAACTCTCACACACACACATACACATATACACACACACACACACACACACACACACAAACACACATACACACACACAAACACAAACACACACACACACACACACACACACAGCTCCATAATATAACTATAATTTCATGCATCGGCCTACAAGGGCAAAATGGTTGAATCTGGTGAAATACTTTAAAAATGTCAAATATGACTAGTTTTCTTCCAAATGAAATGCTGATATTACAGAATGCATGGTTTTATACTGTAAAGGCAGTGAGATCAAAACATGTGGTTATAATGGAAGTCAATGGGGCCATTTTTGCCTCGAAGGTGTCCAAAGGGAGTATCTGGAATTACATAAAAAATACTAATGCAATCAAATCAGTTTTGTTGCTTATCTTTGACATATCCAAGCCTCTAATCCCCACCAAAGCCCCATTCCCCTATGATTTATTTTATGGAAAATAATTAATGTTTTGTTGGGTTTTTCATAAATAATTGTTACTTCAAAGATTTAAAACTGGCATTTAAAGGGTTAAAATCCAGAAAATTATTAAATTTTTGGTAGTTTTGAGCAATTTACAAGTTGTTTAAGTGATTTATGAAAAAAAAGCAGAAATAATATTGATATATGATGATTTAATATCAGTTTTTTGGACATGTACATTTTTGCCTCGAAGGTGTCCAAAGGGAGTATCTGGAACTATGTAAAAAATACTAATGCAATCAAATTAATTTTGTTGCTTATCTTTGACATATCCAAGCCTCTAATCACCACCAAAGCCCCATCTAGATATTATTCATTATATGGAAAAAAAAATCATTTTTTGTGTTTTTTGTAATAAAAAATGAAATACTTCAAATACATAAACTGGCATTTAAAGGGTTAAAATCCTGAAAATGATTGAATGTTTGGTAGTTTTGATTAGGTTAGAAGTTGTTTAAGTGATTTATGAAAAAAAAGCAGAAAAAAATATTGATATATGATGATTTAATAACAGTTTTTGTGTGCGTGGGCATTTTTGCCTCGAAGGTGTCGAGAGTAAGTTTTTTTAAGGAGGGCATGAGGGCTAGAGTCACTACTCGCTGCGGAGCTAATCGCCGTCACTCTCTCACTTCTCCCTCGCTCACCAGCTACACACACACACACACACACACACACACACACACACACACACACACACACGGCGACTCGACACACACCAGCGCACAAGTATAAACATCAGGCCACTTGTATGCTACGGAGAAAGCTCTGCGTGGAGCCTCCGGCAGCAAAAAAATACCGCTGGCTAAACTATTTAAAAATGCCGTCTCTCGCTAGCAATGGAGTGATCAGTGACGATTCTTTCCGACCAGTCAGCAGCCTGCAGGGTTTCACGTCACATTTTCGGTTCGCCTCAGCTCGCTTGGAACCTCGACTGAGGAGGTACTAAAAAAAGTACCTGTTAGCAGGTACCAGGTACTTTTTTTCGTAATGGAAAACCAAAAAAGGCGAGTAGAGTCGAGGCGAGGCGAGTAGGTACCATACAATGGAAAAGCGCCATAAGTAAACCCTTAGTTGATGTTGATGAAGGTATTTCCTAATATTACTAGGTGATTTGATTGCATGTGTGTCTTAAGGTTCACGGCCAAGTCATGTCATTATGAGAAAACTTTTTTCATTGTTTATTTACGGGTTATGATTGTCCACATACCTTTGTTGACTATATTTGTCCATCCTCCAACATATGACTTACTTTTGGTAGAGGGTGAGATCAGGGAAAATACTCCATAGTCTCCATGCAGAGGTTTGCTTCCTTTGTCTTCATGTAGACATTAACTTAAAGCCCAACCTATATAAATTATTGAGCATGCTATATAAGCATTACTTAACCTTAAATGGTGCTTTAACTTATTGTAAGTAAGAACATATGCACCTTAACTAACACTTAATTAATGTGTAACAATACTGAATAAGCCTTACTAAACCATCAATTAACAGTTATTAATGCTCTTTGGTAGACTTATTGTAAAGTAGAGAACATATGCACCTTAACAAACATTTAATTAATGTGTAACAATACTGAATGAGCCTTACTAAACCATCACTAAACAGTTATTAATGCTCTTTGGTAGACTTGCGATGACGGGCCCTCACTTCTTGCCCCGGGGGGTACTGGCAAATGCAACATCACATGTAGACCACACATTCTAAGTTTCATGTAAATCAGAATAACTTTTGCTAAGATAGAACCGTTCATGTCTCGACACCCACCTATAGGAAGTTGTTCCTCCATAACTTGCGCATTGTGTTAGCTATCAAAATTCTTTTGATAACTTTTAAAGCGAATTTGCGAATTTGCTAATTAATTACAGGAATTAAAACCGCGCCATCTAAAGGCTAATTGACGCCATATTTGGCAGACAGCCTCATTGGCATATGAGGAACAACAGTTTTAAGTTTTGTGTCCATCGGAATAGCCATTGGCAAGATACAGCCATTCCTGTTTCCACACCCACCTAGAGGAAGTAGGTTCTCCATAACTTGCGCATTGTTTTAGCTATCACAATTCTTTTGATAACTCTTTGTCACGAGGGTCCTCCGAGTCTGTATGCAAGTTTTTGTGCCGATCGGACTCGCGCCTCAGGAGTAGTTAGACAGAGTAGGTTTCCCATATATCAATATTTTGCGGATTAATTAAACAAAATGAAAACAGCGCCATCTAATGGCCGATTGCCGCCAAGTTTGGCAGAGATGCAAATTCTGCCATGAGAAACGACCTTTGTCAGTTTCGAAGTTCGGGCAATCGGAATAATTGTTGCCAAGATAATGCAACTTCCTGTTTAGACAGGAAGTTGCTATAACATGCGCATTTTTTCAACTATCAAAATTCTCTGGATAACGTTTCGTCATGACGGTCAACAGATACTACCTGCAAAGATTCAAGAAGATTGAAAACACGGCCTAGGACAAGTTCGAAAGAATGTAAAACACCTGAAAAATGCATAATTAAAAATGGCCGCCTTCCGGTTGGGCGGAGCTAATGAATGTAAATGAGAAATATGTCCGCAGTGATAAGTGCAATATGTGTATTAAATCTGGTGAAGATTTGAGCAACTATGTCCAAGTTAAGGCCTTCCACGCATTAGGGGGCGCTATGGAGCCCGCTTACAGGTATGAGCAAAATCGCTGTACAGTCTCGCAAAGCTCCCAGGTGTTTATGTGGGCGCCAATTTTTGTGAGTTTTCGTGTATATTGAGGCCGTCAAAAATGTTCCCAAGGGCTAAACCCAATTAGGGGGCGCTATAGAGCAACCATACCACTCTCAAGCCTAAATTTGTATTCAGATGAAAGAGTTTAATATTCTGCACATAGCTGCAACATTTTAAGAGTTTGCATTCATCCTAAAGTCCTCAAACAAGTGTGCGTAAAATGAAGATTATTGCACGAAAACCAAGATTTCGGAAATTTTTGAATTTTGTAATTTTTTTCTAAAATTAGCTCCATGGAGTTCAAGATGAGACCTATGTTCCCTCAAAAGTTGGTATATTAACTTATTACTTTTTTCGGAATTAAGGCGCACGTTAGGGGGCGCTATGGAGCCCCCTGGCAACACCCGAGCCCAATCACTACATAACTTTGCAATTTTCACCAGTTGTGAAATGTGTGCAAATTTTTGTGAGTTTTCGTGCATGCTAACCCCCTCGCAAAATGCGGCGAGACTCGGAAAAATAATAATCTGATCGAAAAAAACCCCCCCTTTTCCCCCAACCCCCTTTGGGCCCCCCCTTTTCTCCCCGATCCCTATTTAATTAGCAACAAAAGGCCAAATTGGATCTGGAAAAAGCAACTGTAGAAGCTGACCTAGAAGCACTAGAATTTGAAAAGGCAACTGCTGCTGCCAATGCTGAGGCTGAAGTTTTAGAAGCTGCTGCTGGAGCAGTAATTGAGGGTGTGTCCAGCATCAGGAGCAGCGTCTCACCACAGACAATCAGAGAGCGAACAGAGGCATACCTGGAAAATCAGGCTCAGGTCAGTTCCACACCTATCCAAACACCCTTAGCCAAACCATCTGCTCTCTCTGTTAAAAAGACAAAGTAGGAAGACTCAAGCCTAGCCTTCCACCATGATGTCTCGCCCACAATTCAATTTCAATTTTATTTATAGTATCAAATCATAACAGAGTTATCTCGAGACACTTTACAGATAGAGTAGGTCTAGACCACACTCTATAAATTCCAAAACCCCAACAATTACAGTAATTCCCTCAAGAGCAAGCATTAGCAGTGGCTATTGCGACAGTGGCAAGGAAAAACTCCCTTTTAGGAAGAAACCTCGGCAGACCCAGACTCTTGGTAGGCGGTGTCTGACGGGGCCGGTTGGGGGTGTGATGAACAGTGGCAAATAATAGTCACATTAAAGATAATGGAACAGTGACTTCGAAGGTCATCGTGGAAGTTCATGTCATAGCAGGGCACATCATGTCATACTGAGTAGTGCAGTCTCCTATACTGGATCCTGACTACTCTGTGCATATGAACATCACAGCAGGGCGTTGCGGGATGTAACGTGGCGCTGCAGAGCATGGGTGGATGCGGCGGACACAGCAGGACGCAGCAGGACGCAGCAGGACGCAGCAGGATGCAGCAGGACGCGGCCGGGAATTGCGAAGAAGAAACATAAGGACTCCAGGGACTCCCCAGAGCTAGGTTAGTAACAAGCATTTCTGGGACAGGATGCATAAAAAAGGAAACAAGTAGAGATAAGAGAGCAGCTCAGTGTGTCATAGGAAGGAAGGAACTTCCCCGGCAGTCTAGAATTATAATAGCATAACTAAGAGAGGCAGGTTAAAGAGCGTTGCCTGGTCGGGCTAGAACTATCCCCAACCGGATCGGGCTGTACTGGCCTGCCTCCCTCTACTCTCGCTATATTATTGATTATATAATAAATAAAACTGATGACTACGAAGAGGAGCAGATGGGCCGGGTTAGGTGGACGCTGCAACTCCTCACTCCCTAACTATAAGCTTTATCAAAGATAAGGGGTTTTCAGTTTACTCTTAAATGTGGTGACGGTGTCTGCCCCTCGAACCCAAAGTGGGAGCTGGTTCCACAGGAGCGGAGCCTGATAGCTGAAGGCTCTGGCCCCCAGTCTACTTTTAGAGACTCTAGGAACCACAAGTAGCTCTGCATTCTGGGAGCGTAGTGCTCTACTAGGACAATAAGGTACTAAGAGCTCTTCTAGGTATGATGGTGCTTGACCATTTAGAGCTTTGTAGGTCAGGAGGAGGATTTTAAATTCACAGGAAGCCAGTGCAGAGAAGCCAATACAGGAGAAATATGATCTCTTCTCTTAGTTCTCATCAGAACACTGGATCAGCTGGAGAGTCTTAAGGGACTTATTTGAGCAACCTGATACTAAGGAATTGCAGTAGTCTAGTCTAGAAGTAACGAATGCATGGACTAGTTTTTCAGCATTGTTTTGAGGCAGGATATTCCTAATTTTGTCAATGTTACGAAGATGGAAAAAGGCTGTTCTTGAGGTTTGTTTTAAGTGGGCATTGAGGGATATATCCTGATCGAAAATAACTCCTAAATTTCTGACAGTAGTGCTGGAGGCCAGGGCAATACCATCCAGAGTAGCTATATCTTTAGATAATGAAGTTCGGAGGTGCGTTGGTCCCATCACAATAACTTCAGTTTTGTTTGAGTTTAACATCAGGAAATTGTGGGTCATCCAGGATTTTATATCTTTAATACACGCTTGAAGTTTAGCTTACTGACCACTTTCGTCTGGCTTAATTGACAGATATAATTGGGTGTCGTCTGCGTAACAGTGAAAGTTAATTGAGTGTTTCCTAATAATATTACCTAGAGGAAGCATATATAAGGAAAATAGAATTGGTCCAAGCACTGAGCCTTGAGGAACGCCATGGCTAACTTTAGCGTGCTTGGAGGGTTTATTGTTAATGTTAACAAATTGGGATTGCTCAAAGAAATAACTTAAACCAGCATAGTGCAATTCCTTTAATGCCAACTAAGTGTTCCAGTCTCTGTAACAGGATGGTATGGTCAATAGTGTCAAATGCAGCACTAAGATCTAGTAAAACAATAATGGAGACAAGTCCTTTGTCTGCAGCAGTTAGAAGGTCGTTAGTAATTTTCACCAGTGCCGTCTCTGTGCTATGATTCTTTCTAAATCCTGATTGAAAGTCATCAAATAAACTATTGCTATGTAGAAAATCACATAACTGATTAGCAACTACCTTCTCAAGGATCTTGGATAGAAAGGGAAGGTTAGATATAGGTCTATAGTTTGCTAAGACCTCAGGATCAAGGGTGGGTTTTTTCAGAAGAGGTTTTATCACAGCTATTTTAAATGACTGCGGTACATAACCTGTTAATAAGGACATATTGATTATATCTAGTAATTAAGTGTTAACCACGGGTAACGCATCTTTGAGTAGTCTCGTTGGGATGGGATCTAAGAGACAGGTAAATGGCTTAGCTGAGGATATCTTTAACATTAATTGTTGAAGGTCTATAGGATAAAAGCAGTCTAAGTATATCTCGGGAATAGTCGTTCTTACTAGCGGTCCTGCGTTTAAAGGTGAACCGTTAGAAGTTGAGGGCAAAAGGTGATAGATTTTATCTGTAATTGTTATAATTTTATCATTAAAGAAGCTCATGAAGTCATCTCTACTCAGAGCTAGAGGAATAGATGGCTCAGTAGAGCTGTGACTATCTGTCAGCCTGGCTACAGTGCTGAAAAGAAACCTTGGGTTGTTCTTATTTTCTTCTATTAGTGATGAGTAATAGTCTGATCTGGCCTTTCTTAGGGCCTTCCTATAGGTTTTGAGACTTTCTTGCCAATCCAAACGAGATTCTTCCACTTTGGTGGAACGCCATTTACTTTCGAGGTTTCGTGAGATTTGTTTTAATTTGCGAGTTTGGGAGTTATACCAAGGTGCTAGGTTCCTTTGCTTAATCATCTTCTTTTTGAGGGGAGCAACGGAGTCTGAAGTCATCCGTAGGCAGGTCGTAGCACCGTCTACAAATGTATCAATTTGAGAGGGACTGAGGTTAACATAAAGGTCCTCTGTTATGTTAAAGGTCCCATGGCATGAAAATTTCACTTTATGAGGTTTTTTAACATTAATATGAGTTCCCCCAGCCTGTCTATGGTCCCCCAGTGGCTAGAAATGGTGATAGGTGTAAACCGAGCCCTGGGTATCCTGCTCTGCCTTTGAGAAAATGAAAGCTCAGATGAGCCGTTTTGGAATCTGCTTGTTATTAGGTCATAACAAGCAAGGTTACCTCCCCTTTCTCTGCTTTGCCCGCCCAGAGAATTTGGCCAACCCATGAGAGAGAGACATCATGGCTTTCAAATGAGAAAAGTGGCAGTTGGTCAAGGCCACACCCCCACCCCGCACTGTCAGATAGGCATCTAGTGTAGAAGCTTTTATCTAATTTAGTATAGTCAGGTAGTAAGAATTCTAAAGTAATTAAAGAATGATCTGATAATACCGAATTCTGCGGAAATATTATTAAATCCTCAATTTCAATACCATATGCCAGCACAAGGTCAAGGGTGTGGTTAAAACAGTGCGTCGCCTTGTGCACACTCTGACTGAATCCAATAAGGAGTTGAAAGCAGTGCACAACGTCCACATGGATATTAAAATCACCTACAATAAGTACTTTGTCTGATTTAAAGACTAAACATGATAAAAACTCTGAGAATTCAGATAAAAATTCAGAATACGGACCTGGAGCCCTGTAAATAACAACGAATATAATTGGCTGTAATGTTTTCCATTTTGGATGTTGAAGATTAAGAATAAGACTCTCAAACGAGTTATAATTTAGTTTAGGTTTAGGATTAATTAATAGGCTTGAATCAAAGATGGCTGCAACTCCCCCTCCTCGGCCTGAGCTTCTAGGAATTTGAGTATTAATATGACTGTGGCTTCATTTAGACTGACATATTCTTCATGGCTCAGCCAGGTTTCAGTAAGACAAAATAAATCGATTTTATTATCTGATATCAAATCGTTTACCAATACTGCTTTAGAAGACAGAGATCTAATATTTAATAATCCACATCTAATTTTCCTATTTTGTTCTATTGTTGCAGTCGTTTTAATTCTAATTAGGTTGTTAAGTATAGCGCATCTTTTGTTTACCTTTGATTTAACCGATCTGAGCCAGGGGAAAGACACTGTGCTTATTAGACTATGAGTGGGCGACTGCTCCAACGGAAGCACAGAGGGGCGCGTAGCACTGCACCTCTGATTACCAATATCAAACTTGGGTTGTCATAGTTTATGACCGATAATAGACTCAGTCAGATTTTTTGATATGAGAGCGGCTGGGATGAATGCCGTCTCTTCTAATCAGACCAGGCTTTCCCCAGAACGCCCTCCAGTTATTCACATAGCCCACATCATTAGCTGGGCACCACCCTGACAACCAGCGGTGGAAGGATAATGTACGGCTGCACATTTCATCACTGGTCAGGTTTGGCAGGGGTCCAGAGAACACTACTGAGTTCGACATTGTCTTTGCGTATGCACAAAGTGACTCAACATTAATTTTAGTGATCTCCGATTTACGACCATTACCACCTACGTGAAATATGATCTTACTGTATTTACAGTTGTTTTTAGCCAGCAGCTTTAGATGGGATTCTATATCGCCCGCTCTAGCCCCGGGGACACATATGACCGCAGCTGCTGGGGCCGCCGGCTTCACATGTTGCAGTATAGAGCTCCCAATAACCAGAATTGGCTTCTCAGCGGGTGTATCACTGAGTAGGGAGAAACTGTTAGAGAGGCGAAGACGGTTTAGAGCGACCGTCATCATGTGCACTCCCTGGTTTAGATCTAACGCTACGCTTCCCTCGGACAGTCACCCACTCGCCCGGCTGCTCGGGGCCTGCCGGGGGACAGCTAGCAGAAGCTACAGAAGCTACAGTATGTTGGCCCACTTCAGCTATGTGGCGCTGGCTAGCTACGGAAGCATATGATTCTGATTCCATGATGCGGAGCCGTGCCTCAAACTCACTAAGCCTTGCCTCCAGAGCAGCGAATATACTAATTTATAACATGTATCGTTATCACTAAAGGAGGCAGAGGAATAACTAAACATTTGACACAATTTAAACAATAAAGCAGAGTTGAGTAAGCTTTTGCTGGAGCAGCAAACTAGCGTTTGGAACACGGGAACACCGGAAGTGACAATACGCTTACCGTACACGTCAGCACGTCAGTCCCTCCGTCTGTCATCCTTTCATGCAAAAGTGCCAAGTAATACACAGCATTTACATGTGTCAAAGCAGCAGGCACACCTGCCTCAGCACCCTAGCTCACCTCCTCACCCCACACATAAGGTCAATCAGAAGCAGGGTACCATTCCATTCAGACGCGCAAGTGGCCCAGATTGTTTTCCTAGGAATAACACTCAGGATTCCGCAATTACTCCAGCCGCCCACATGATAGAAGTATTTGGCGCGAAGAGAATTGGTGACCACAGGGCTTTGTAAATTTGATGATCACTCTGAAAGCTATAGAGCGTGGCAGTCCTCCTTCTCAAATGCCATCGAGGGCATAGAGCTGACAGCCAGTGAAGAGTTAGATTTATTAGTAAAATGGTTAGAGAAAGAATCAGCTGAACATGTTAAAAGAATTAGAGCTGTCCATGTCACTGACCCTCAAGCTACACTTCAGTTATCCTGAAGAAGACTCCAAGAGTGCTATGCCAACCCTGAAGTTATAGAGAGCGCTCTCTTTAAGCAAACTTTCTTTATCTCACTATCAAGGAAAACGTCAAACTAAGAGAACTTGGTGAATTACTCGCAGCTAAGGAGGATTGGTACTTACCTGGGCTTATTTACTTTGATACACCATGGGGTATTAATCCCATTAAAGTTGCCACCAAACCTACAAGAGAAGTGGCTCACTTTTGGTTCGAACTATAAAGAACACTACCAGGTTTGTTTTCCCCCCATTCTCTTACTTTGTTGATTTTGTCTGCTGTCAGGCAAAGGCAAGAAACGATCCTAGTTTTGCCTTGACACACAGCAAACACACTCATCACCGCAATGAAAGGCTCATGGCAAGGCATGATGGTGTTAAAAACGCTATATCTGTCCACAGGACAGACATGTCAGAAACAGCAGATTTAAGTGGAACACACAGAGAAGGGATGGACAAAAGAAATAGCAGTGATCCAAACGTTGTCCACTTCATAACAAACCTCATCCTTTGGAGAAATGAAGAGGCTTCAGGATGAAGCCATTGACAGAATGCAAGAACTTGCTGAAAGAATATAAACATTTCAGGTGCTGCTCTGCTACTCACATGGCTAGAAATTGTCCAGTAGAGATAAAGTAGAGCATTGTCTCCCACGACCGATGCATGCATGTAGCAGGAAAACCGCTCTCCTCCAGAGGTAACTTCAGTGTGCACTGAGGTCTGCGGAGAAGTTCTCCCGGCACGATCTTGTGCAAAAATATGCTTGGTGAAAGTTTACTCACAAGGACAAAGAGAACGCTCAGTCAAGATGTACGCATTCCTTGATGATCAGAGCAATCGCTCACTAGTCAAATCCGAGTTTTTCCATCTTTTTGGCATCCTAGGTACCCTTTCACCTTACCTCATGAGGACCTCTGCTGGTACCACTGAAATGACTGGAAGGAAGGCTATGGGTTTCCAGATAGAAGCACTGAATGGTAAAGTGTGTTTGGACTTACCCCCACTCATCGAATGTAATGAGATCACGAGCAACAAAGAAGAGATCCCATCACCAGAGGTTGCTCTTTCCCATGCTCATTTGAAACCTATTGCACCTTACATCCCAGTGATTGATCCTGAAGTGCAGATTCTCATCTTGCTTGGAAGAGATCTCATTTGCGTTCACAAGGTGAGACAGCAAATCAATGGGCTCCACAACGCACCTTTCGCCCAGCATTTGGATTTAGGGTGGGTGATAGTGGGGGAGGTCTGCATCGAGAGTGCCCACAGGCCTACGGTATCTGTCTTCAAGACCAATGTCCTGCAGAACGGACGTCCTTCTTTTCTGACACCATGTCAGAATCACATCTCTGTTAAAGACAAAGCAAGCTACGGCGGGGAGAACAGGCATGAGATCAAGACAAGCTATAGTGGGGAGAACAGGCATGATATCTCCACTTATTTGCCTAGCAATCTTGATGCCAGTGTGGCGAGTGGGACTCTTTTGGTGTGGAGCGCCTTTTTGGCCCCCTCAACACCCAGACCCAAGGAAGACACCGGCAACGCGAGAATAGGATTTGACTAGTTAAATAGTTAAACCACCAAAATACAGAAAGCACACAGGTTCGATTTATGCATGAAGCCAGAGACGTAGTTCCGTCAAAAACAATGATTTTATTAATACAATTACGAAAACATCAAATATAAAATACCATTTAAAATACCAGACACAAAATATGGGAAATAAGTGCTGAGGCCTTACCGGTGGAGGGACAGGGTCAAGGGGTGTGGGATCTCAGGAAAGGATCACCCCAATTACACGTGAGCGTGCACACACACACACACACACACACACACACACACACACACACACACACACACACACACACACAGTGGTGAAGAACTCAAAATAAACCAAGGGGGAAAACACAGCACACAGGAGGGAGACACCATCGCCGGGGACACAGACACCACCACCTTCGGCACTCAACACCTATGGGAGAAGAACATTCAGTTAATGGGGGGAGAACATGAATCAATAAACCAAAAATAAATAAAAAACAACTTCAATCTCAGGCAAGTCTAGGCAGCAAAGGCAAATAACAAATAAACCATAAAGGTTTCAACAAAAATGAAAGTCTTTATCACAACTTAAACAACAGAAATAAACCAAAAATCACTTAATCCTAGCGGCCTAGAGCCAACAAAAATAACCAAGATTAACAGATAATAGAATTTCAACAGAAATGAGTCTTTTTATCAGAACTTAAACAAAAGAAATATAAATTAACCAAAAATCACTTAAATCATAATTTGACAAATAAACCCATAAACATAAACCCCAATCTCCATACACATATTAGCAAGCACGAGCAAGCCAAAAAAGGCAAAGCTATAGTCCGTGTCACAATCACTCAAATACAGCCCTGTCGGACACTTTGGGCAACAGATCCTGGCGCTGTGAGGTGTGTAGAGACGTTCAAAGCCTGGAGTGAGCTTGGACAACCCGTTGACAGTGGTTGAAAGAGAAGTCAGTTGAGACAAAACAGCAGCGTGGCAGGGAAAGGAGGGGCTAGTGCAGATACCAGCGCAAGCGAAGCAATTTTACAACCCCGTCAGGGAGCTTCGCACCAATACACCGACAGTGCCGATAGTACAGCTACACAGAGCCAGCAGCAACACTCAACCCGGTCCCGTTACAGGAAGGATCGGGTTTGTAACAGGGAGACACTGTTGCACAACAGTGACTGCACCACGGACGCAAAAGGACCCAAAGCGGAAATGTGCTTCCAGCAACAAAGAGTAAAGAGTGTCAAGAGGTCAAACCCCCTGCCTATATAGCATGCAGTTACTTCCTGGTTGGTCCAGAGAGAGTGAGTGTGATTGAAACCACCTGCGACCAATCAACCTGCTACACCAGTGTACCTGCAGAAGAAAAATTGGACAAGGTTTATTACAAGAGAAAATGACAACACACATGCTTTGTCTTTTGAGGATGAGACATTTCTGGACATCTTGCAGAAGGAGTTCAAGCAAGATGAGCAAAACAGCTGGATTGCTCCTCTACCATTCAGGTCTCCTAGACCAGTGCTTCCAAACAACCGTACTCAGGCCCTCTCCCACCTCCACTCACTGCAAAACACCCTTAACAAAAATCCTGAAATGAAAGAACAGTTTGTTGAGTTCATGGAGAAGCTCTTTGAGAACAGACATGCAGAGGAAGCTCCTTCCCTGCATGACAATGAAGAATGTTGGTACTTGTACCATCCCCAGAAGCTGGATCAAATACATGTTGTCTTCGACTCGAGTGCACAAGAAGGTGGTCTCTCTCTTAACAGTATCTTGCTATCTGGCCCTGACTTGAATAGTTCACTGCTTGGAGTTCTGCTAAGGTTCAGAAGAGAACTTGTGGTGGTAACAGCGGACATCCAACAAATGTTCTATGGGTTTTTTGTGAGAGAGGACCACAGAAACTATTAAAGATTCCTCTGGTACAAAGATAATGACCTGACAAAAGAGATGGCAGAGTGTGAGTGCATGTGTTCGGGAACAGCCCTTCACCTGCGGTGGCTATATACAGCCTTCAAAGAGCAGTCCAAGAAGGTTTTGTTACGTGGATGACGGTCTCATCTCCCTCCTGTCTGCTCAAGCGCACTCAAGCCTCACTGGCAGAATAAAATCTCGAACTGTACAAAATTGCCTCAAATAGTGTCAAAGTGATGCAAGCTTTCAAACCTGGAAATCTGGCTGCAGGGATAAAAGACCTGAGCCTTGGTGATGAAGCTCTGCCTGTGCAAAGAAGTATTGGGTTGTGCTGGGACATTGACTCTGATATTGATACTTTTACATTTAAAGTAGCAGTCAGCAACAAGCCGTTTACCAGACGTGGAGTGCTTTCTACCATCAATAGCCTTTTGAAGTTTTACTGCGACAGTAAAGTCGTCCTTGGATATATACACAAAGACAACAAGCAATTCTTTGTATACATGCATAATCATGTTCATCATGTGCCTACAGATCAAAACCCAGCTGATTTGGCTACCAGGTCTGTCTCTGCATCTCAGCTCACAGACACAAAACTGTGTGGTTTACAGGTCCAGATTTCCTTCACAAAACCCATCAATCTGAAGCAGATGAGTCATTCGAGCTGGTGGATCCTGAAACTGATGTAGATGTGAGACTTTAGCTGACCACACTTGCCACTCATGTGAAGTGAAGTTCAGCTTACCCCAGAACGATTCCAGCACTTTTCCACCTGGGAATCTTTCTTTTTTGGTCCCCCAAAGTCGTTCATACAGGGCAGATTCATCAGGCATCTGTAAAGGATGGCATCAGCGCAACAAACTTCGTAGCCCAGGAGAGCTGGCTGTAGCGAAGTTGGCCATACTCAAATCTGTCCAAAGGGATGCTTTTCTTGAAGACCAGACCAGAACAGACCAATCTCAAAATCTAGTGCAATCTTGGATTTGACAATTTTATGTGTGATGGTCTCCTGCGGTTTGGGGGGCGTCTAAGACATGCATCAATCAACTCTGAGGAGAAAAACCCAATCATTCTACAAAACAAAGCCATGTTACAAAATTACTGATGAGCCATCCCCACACAAAGGTGGAACACCAAAGCCGACAATTCACAGAGGGTGCAATCAGGGTTGCTGGGCTGTCGATTGTTGCTGGCAAAAGACTGATAGGTTCCGTCTTACATCATTGTGTTACCTGCTTCAGGCTTAGAGGGAAGCTTGAAACCCAGAAAATGTCTGACCTCCCTCCAGAAGGCCTCAGCTCCTCCCCACCATTCACATATGTGGGATTAGATGTTTTTGGTCCCTGGAATGTGATCACCCAATGCACCCAGTGTGATGTGGCTCAAAGTAAGCGGTGGGCTATTTTTTTTACAAGCATGAGCACTCGAGCTGTGATGGGAAGGTCCGCAAGTTAGAAGTCAGAACAACATCACAAAGCAAAGTGAAGACATTCTTGAAGCCCATTTCGGAAGTTGTCTTGCTTTTGCTGAGCAACAGTTGAGGTTCAAGTTATTCTGATTAAGTTTCAAGTGGCGTCAGTAAATGCCAGACGGGGAGTGTTCTTCCCAAAGATGTTTGTGGTAAAAAAAGAGACACTAAGTTGACTGTTAAAATATGCTTTATTGTTAAGTATACTGTTGAGCTTTTATTCTGAAACGAAAACCTAGAGAGGAAACAGGAAGTAGAATTAAGAGACCTGTCAACAACATGGTCAACAATGGGAGTGGCATGGCTGCATTCGCTTAGTGCCTGAAGTTGAATCCAGAGCAATCCTCCGCGTGTAACCCTCAGAAAGCAATGGCTGTAAGCATTTTCCTTTACATGTTTAACAGATTATATTGATGTTTCTTTTAAGGAAATGTATCTGAGTTTGTACGATTTAAATGCTATAATGTGCTGAAGCCTGCAAAGTTAAAGGTCCCATGACATGGTGCTCTTTGGATGCTTTTATATAGGCCTTAGTGGTCCCCTAATACTGTATCTGAAGTCTCTTTCCCATAATTAAGCCATGGTGCAGAATTACAGCCACTAGAGCCAGTCCCAAAATGAGCTTTCCTTAGGACGTGCCATTTCTGTGCCTGTGGCTATTGAGGAGGAGAGAGGGGGGACAAGGTGGAGGTTGGGGGTGTGGCCTTGACCAACTGCCACTTTGCTCGTTTGAAAGCCATGATGTCTCTCTTTCCCATGGGCAGGCCAAATTCTCTGGGCAGGCAAAGCAGAGAAAGGGGAGGTAACCTTGCTCCTTATGGCCTCATAAGGAGCAAGATTCCAGATCGGTCCATCTGAGCTTTCATTTTCTCAAAGGCAGAGTTGGCAATGTATGGTCCTGCCTTAAATCGACGCCATGGGTGCGTACGTAGGTACGTGGAGAGGCCCTAACCTGACATGTGTTGTAGCTTTATGTACCTTAGTATTACAGTTTGTGGGTTAAGGTACTATTAATGCATTTAATAATATACACGGAGGCAAGGCTGCGGTACAAGCACGTCTTTACTTGCACTTTGACATCCGAACAACGGGACAGTAATCACTTCCAGAACACCATGTAAAAACATTGACAGTGCAACATAGTCGAGCACAGAGTGCTCAATCTAATATACCACATCTCTCTTTTCCAAGACTGGGAAGTGGTCACTAAACCAGCTATTTAAACTTTAGCCATTAACTCTGGTGTATCAACATGAAACATACCTCTTTTCAACATGCATATTTCAGTGATCAATAAAGCATGTTTTCAATGAACCAATGGCTTCCAATAAATCACCACAAACCACTTTTCTGTTCTGCATTCTGTTGGATAAAGCATATAAACATTTTGAACATTCTAAAACATTTCAAGATAAGCACTCCTTTACCCCTCCCCCTTTCAGCTTTAAGAGTGGTGATTTTTTTCTTTTCTTTTTTTTTTTTTTTTTATCAAATCCCTCAATAATAACAACATGAATTGTCCATGAACTCAGTCTCTGTATCTGGCAGGGCGTCTGACCGCTCTACCACCTCTGGTGTAGCATGTAGGTCTACTGTCCATACTCACAAAGGGAGTATCTTGTGGTGGTGTGTCAACTGACTCACACTGCATGAAAAGTGGGATTTCCGTCCCCGTAAATGCCTGTAAACGCCCGGAAATCCCCCTAATTTTCGGCAGTTATCGTCAATTTACAGGCTGTGAATGTCACGTTCGTCTGTGCCACATATTGTTGGAAACGAACCATGACGTATGTGGAGAGCCCCCGCGGAGGTGCTAATGGATCTAATTAGAATATGAATAGGCGCCTGGCCAGAGAACGTCTGGCCTGGCTGGAATTTCCTCACTCAAGATTGGATGACTTTTAAACAAGAAAAATCTCTCCTGATTGGTTGGCAGTCTGTCATGGGTTAGGCTATTGGTCACCCTGGGCCATTATTATAATAAAATTATTTATATATATATATATATAAATATATAAATGATTTGCCAGGAACGTGCTGTTTATTCAAAGATAGAGCTTTATTGACACAAAACACACACGCAATCAGAAAAAAACTATGTAGCTTACAAAGCATAGGAGACACACACAGCACACACAACAAATATCCCTCGCTCACGAGAAGCAGCACCGTCCACATCTAACCCGCGGCCACCTCGGAGCTGTAGGTACTGTGGTGCGTTGTCCTGTATGGATATGGTGGTGCACTTCCAAATGCCCACCTCACCCGCAGCCAGCCCACTCTGTCTCGCTTCCAGCAGCTGTAAAATCAATCAATAAAGACAATCAGTACTGCGCAATATACTGCTTACGGACACAACACATATGAATGCACCTGAAAAATATTCACATTAACCAAACGGATCTAATCTTACCCTCTTCTCGACCGACTCCGAGCTGAACTCTTCACAGCTTCTGCCCGCGATGCAACATCTAGTTGTTTCTACCTGAAGTTCCTGCGTGCTGTCTCATAAAAAGTCTTACAGGCAGCTGGAAAACAATTATATGAGAGTGGTATGAATAAACAAAAAAAAAAACATAAGTCACAGTAAAATTAAATAAGGATTATTTACATTACATTACTGCCAAGTCTAAGTAGTCTGTTTAACATCCAAATACAGTCATTGTATGCTACTTCTCAAGAATAAACAGTACAGACTAGCTCGCCGTTTCATTAATAATCATATACTTACGTTGTGTTTTCCTTTTCTGTGAGCGCATCTTTGGAGCCCCGGAGGTGATATGGAGGAGAGAAAAAAACCGCTCCAAACGTCATGAACAACTCCTGTGTGTTTCCAAGTGAAGTTTGACAGAGTGTACAGACAACTCTTTTACCATTTGGCCTGAAATATTCCCATATTTCTGAAGTTTTTGCTCTAACTCTCGGAGTCATCTCCCGAGTCCCGATGCTTTTTTTCAAATGGAAGAATAGAAGCAGTGAGGGCGGGGGTAGGGGCCTGGGCAGAGTGGTAGAGAGAGACAAAGAGGAGCAGATCAGGGCGCGAACAGCGCACACACTGGTGTGGAGGTGAATTACAGTGAGTTATGATGGACTACTGGGAAAGCTTAATAATAGGACAATTGAAGTCTAGATTATGAGACCATTTCAGCCGAGCCAACAGCTTCATATGCCATGGACATGTGAAAATGTTGCTGAATTTGCCAGTATTATAAGAAGACAAATGGTTGGGACCTTGTCGTGCAATGACAGAGCTGATATGCTTTATATGAAGCACAGTGTTTTGGTGTCAGCAGAAAGACAGTTCTTAAAAAAACTGTACAGTGGTGCCTCTGTCTCCATTCCACCAGACAATTGAGCTCTAGGAGACTGGGAATGAATCATGGAATGCACATTTGACCTTTGTGGCAAAGCCTGATTAAAACTAATTGTTGAAATCAATTATTTTGTGTATCTTTTTGACATAACATTGGTCATTGCTAATGACATACACAGTAATTAATCTAGCATACTTTCATTAAATAAATCAATTCAAGCTAAAATTAGCAATTAGGCTATACTGAGTCTGATCTATTTTAAGAGATTTTCTTAAAATGAAGTTAATACCTTTTAGAAAAATGTCACCTGGGTTAAAACTCTCCCTGCTGCCACCCTGATTTGCATTTGTATAGCTCACAGCATTTTCATTTACATGTTAAAGCCTCCCCTAGAATTAGAGGGAGGGGGGGGGTCATGGGGGGACAACTGCCAAGCAAGGCCCACGTCAATTTCCGACAATTCACGTCAGTTTTAGGTGTTGCCTGTAAATTGCCAATCTACAGTGCCGCATACTGACGAAAATCCCACTTTTCATGCATTCTCCAAAATCACTCTCCTGAAGCTCTGGGGTATGACGATTTTGTCTCCGACCATTACAACGTCGTTTTGTATGCATGGCGTGTTGGTGCATAGCTTTGACGATGGCTCGTCTAGCTTGAACTGCCAGTATCCATCCTTTTCGTCTAGGATGGAGAAGATGGATTTCCCAGCTAGTCTGCTGCACACATCTTCAGGAGTAGGGATGGAGTAGGGATGGAGTAGGGATGGAGTAGGGATGGAGTAGGGATGGAGTACGGATGGAGTACGGATGGAGTAGGGATGGAGTAGTGCTGGCGCTTGACTGCCTGATTCAGGCGCACCGTTTTCCTTCTTTGTAGCAACAAGACTGTTCACCCATTCTGTTGGCTCATTGACAGGCGTTATCACCTTCCTTTTGTGTAAGTCTTTCAGTGTCTCTCTCAGTGAGTCCATGATAGAGAGGGGTACGTTTCTGCATGCATGAATCACAGGTGTGGCGGTTGGGTCAATGTGGTGGTGAACTCCGGGAAACTCACCCAGTCCTGTGAAAACATCTGTGTACCTTTCTATCAGCTCCTCTTTGGTGGCTGGTGGCTTACCTGGCTGCGGCAACTTTGCTGTGAGTGTCTCAACCCTTTTCACCAGCTGCAGCTCCTCACATGCGTCTCCGCCCAGAATCGGCTTGTCTGCCTGGCTAGTCACATGGACGTCTAGCATTAGGCTCGTTCGAGATGAGCCAGATCTGCGCAGAATCGATCACCGGCGATCGGCGCCCAATGCATGCCGGTTATATTTGCGTCCGACTTGATCCCGACTTGCTCTGACGTCATGCACACGTGGGCAACGATAATCTCACGAGACCAAGGCAGCCGCAGTTCTGAGACGCAGGTAGCGCAGTTGCTTTTCACCAACTGCAAGAGCCAGGCGGACGCAGGTGGACCCAGGGCATGCTGGGAAACGCCGGCCTCTCAGCTGATCGAACAGCTGATTGGTTCAGAATCGACTCAACATGATGACGTTTTATATAAACTTTTTATTGATTTTGAATCGGAGGGATTTTAACTGCGATTGTCTGATTTAAAAGCTTATTCTGTACAAAACACATCTAGTGTGGCTGATAGTTATGTTTAGAAGTCAGAGAGACTAAATCTGTTCAGATTACGGATCACCTACAGTCTGTTGTTTATTAAAATCAGAAACAGATCACATGTAGAGAATTTTGACAGCTACTCTGTCATAATAAAAACAACTGGAGACTGTGTAGGAGCTGATATATGGGTCTGATAACATTTTATTAAATCGGAATCGGACCTGACCCGACCACAGTGTTTGTGTCACTTCCTGTTCAGCCTGAAGGCTGCTGGAGTCAGCTGGAAAACTGTCCGACTTGAGAGCGGATTTTTGTCCCCGCCCCCCGCTGCTGCCGCCTGCTCTCGTCTACTTTACAGGCGAGGCGCAGTTCATCTCGAACGAGCCTATTGCTTCACTTTTGGTTGTCCGGCATCCTAGAGACACAACACGGGCTCCACCAAAGGAAATCAACACAGTCTGTGTGGGCCTCATTTGAATGGGACCTGGTAGCTGCCGGTACATGGACATGGGAAGCATGTTTGAATCAGCACCTGTGTCGAGCTTGAAATGAATCGCTACGCCTCTGATTATTATGGCTGTTTCATGCCACACAGTGCCTTTCGTTTGGCGTGCTGCTTCGTTGTTGTCATTATGAACCATGCCAATGTACAAAGAGTCCACTTCTCTCTCTATATTATTTACAGTTTCTGCTGCTGCTTTTTTCAGTGCCTGCTCTACATACCTTTGAGAAATGGTTGTTTTTCCCACATTTGTGACACACTGCTCCATAAGCTGGGCATTGACGAGGCTCATGCTTGTTTCCACATTTATGGCAGACAATTGTTGCTTGCTTTTTGATGCTTGTTTTGCTTTTGTTCCAGCTACCCATTCATGTTTGCCCTGTTGCTTTCCTTAATGCATCCACTAAGGTGTCATGAGCAACAGGATTCTGCATCACCTGTATTTGTGTTTTTGCAAGCTCTGCAGATCTACATATGTCTACGGCCTTGCACAGAGTGAGCTCATTATCACGTAGCAGTCTCTCTTTTAGACGAGTATCATTTATGCTCAACATTACTTTATCCCTAATCATGTCAACTTCATTTCGACCAAACTCACAATCTTTGCTCTTCTGACGTAGCTCCGTGATGAATCTGTCCACCGCTATTCCTGTTGACATCGTGTGTGACCAAAATTGATGACGCTCAAAAACAACGTTCTTTTGTGGGCTGCAGTAATCTTTGAATGCTTTAGAACTTCTCCATCGTTGCATTGTCCCCAGCTGCGGTCATTTCTAGTGCTTCTTCGCCAACATTGTGAAGGAGAATGGCTACTTTGACTGTCTCTTCTGTGGCCAACGCACCTGAAGCGACTCTATACAGCTGAAAGCTATGTTGTAGTTGTAGTATCAGCGGCGACAGGGTTTGAATTGCTCCATGTTCGCGCCGTCTGTTAGCTGTCAGCTAATCTTCAGTTAGCTTGCTAATCTTCAATTAGCTTTCTCACAGTACCGTCCTCGGCTTACTCCATAACGCCAACTTCTGACACCATGTTGTAGCTTCATGTAATGTTTACTACCTTAGTATTACTGTTTGTGGGTTAGGCTACTATTAATGCATTTAATAATACGATGTGCTCGTAATAGTGCGAGCACATCTTTACTTTGACATCCGAACAACAGGGGACAGTAATCACTTCCAGAACACCATGTAACAACATTGACAGTGCAACATAGTCGAGCACAGAGTGCGGAGGAAGAAGGCTCTTCAGCTATGCCTTTCGATTTTGAAGGATTTAAACGTGAACTACGCAAAGACCTAGTTGGTGCAATGAAAAAGGAGGTACTCGAAAGTGAACTGGGATTTTTCAAATCGGAGGTTCTGTCTCTAAAATCAGGTTTGGAGGAATTAAAAAATACAACGAACTCAGAAATAGCCGAGCTACGCAGCACACTAGCTGGCACAAAGCACAGCCTGTCCACATGTAGTGATGATGTAACTACACTACAACGCAATGTGAAGTGTTTGACAGAGCTGGCCGATATCCTTCAAAACAAATGTGAAGATTTAGAAGGGAGATCGCGGAGGAATAATGTAAAGATCGTTGGAATACCAGAATCTCCTGGCAGTTGTTCCACATCAGCGATTTCAGCTTTGCTCCAATATGCATTCAACCTGGAGAAAGCACCCCTTGTCGATAGATTGCACGATTGCCAAAGCCACAATAGTCGTTTGTGAGGACTGTTAAGGTGATATATGTTTTCTTTATCCACTGCAGTATGTTTGTTCTTAATACAAGCTAATTAGATAATAAAGACTGCCAAAACCATGATAGTCATCTGTGAGCACTGTCAAGGTGATATTTTTTTATTTCATTGTTATTACTCTCCTCACTGTGTGATGGTTGGGGTTCGGCTGGCTGTGAGTTTTCTGTTTTGTTTACTATTTTCTATTTGGGTCTTTTCCACTTTTAGTTTCTCTGTTGGCCCTGCCCTTTTTGTCTCTACTGTGTTCCCCCTTTCTCCTCCCGCCTGCTGCTGCCAGCTGATCGCGCACATCTGGTAATCATTCCACCATCACCTTCTCCCGCCACACACACCTGCCTCCCATCTACAATCAAGATCAGTATTTCAACCCCGGCTCAGCAGACCAGCTTTGCTTGATCGTTGCTCCAGTCACCCTGGTGGTACTCTCAGCAAAAGCCTCATCTTTTCCCTGTTTCTGTGTTGAACACTGACTTACCTTTTTGTGTTTCTCCCCTGCAGTCATCATCTCCTGATCTGTCTGTCATCTCCGGTCAGATGGCTTCACCTCTCGGGCCCCCTCCCACGGCACCCTGCTTCAACCAGCCTTTCCTCGCTTCCCCTGCTCTCCAGCTCTAGTGCTCCTCGGTCCCGGCTCGCCTGCGCACCCCTGAGTATCCTCGCCCTCAAGTTTCTCCATCTCCCTAGTCGCTGCTTCCCTGTCCCTGGCATCTGCCTCCCCACTTCCCTTTTCCCCATATTTACAATAAACCTGTTAATTTGTGAGCCTTGCGTTTTGAGTATGTTCTGTTCCCCACGTAACAGAACGATCAAGCCACATGGACTCAGCAGGCTCACCCCTTCGCTTCCCCAAGCCACATGGACTCAGCAGCCCCACCCCCCAACCCCTCTGCTTCCCCGCCTCAAGATCTCTCTTTCGCCATGGCCTCCCAGGGAGCTTTGCTCGGCCAGCATGCCTCACCTATTTCCTCCATGGCTGAGGCGCTTCGCTCCCTGGCCGAGGCGGTCCGGTGACTGGGCCCCTGGTAACCTTGCTCCGTCCGCTTCCTCTGCTCACTCCTCCACGATTAATTCGGCTCCGCCCACTCCCCTCGAGTCTCCAGTTTCTTCGCCTGACAAATTCTCCGGTGTGCTGGGAACGTGCGAGGGATTCCTCATGCATTGTGCCCTGGTATTCAGAAGGCAGGCAGTAACCTTCCGCTCTGACGACGCTAGAGTGTGTTTGCTCCGCGACCGGGCCCTCTCTTGGTACACCTCGGTGAGTGAGGGACGGCCCGCCTTTGTGGAGGAGATGAGGAGGGTATTTGATCGCCCTGTGCGGGGGACCAAGAAAGATTCCCGTCTCATGTCTCTCCATCAGGGGGATTGCAGCGTCGAGGAGTATTCGGTCGATTTCTGCATTCTGGCTGCTAGATCGTGCTGGAACAGTCCGGCTCTCCGTTGCGCTTTCCTGGCTGGGCTTAGTGAGAAGACGAAGGATCTTCTCGCCCCCAGGGACAAGCCGGAGAGCCTTGATAGTCTTACTGAAATTGCTATTGACTTAGATAATTGCATCCGGGAGAGGGAGAGAGAGCGTGCACCCTGCGGCTCGTCCTCTTCCCGGTCCTACCCTCTGCCATCTCCCGTCTCTGCTCCCTCGCCTTCCCAGCCACGTTCAGTTATTCCTCTGGCACCCCCTTCTCCACCTCCTCCTGAACCCATGCAACTGGGCCAATCTCTCCCCAGAGGAATGAGAGCACCATCGTCTTGCCGGGATTTGTATTTACTGCGGCAAACCCGGTCATTTCATCTCCTCCTGCCCCGTCCGGCCAAAAGTGTCGGGTTGGGAGAGGTTCGGCTCACCAGAGCTCCCACTGCTACTGTTTTTTGGGTTTAGCCAATTTTTACCGCCGGTTTATCCGTAATTATAGTTCCTTGGCCGCCCCTCTCACCTGTCTCACTTCCACTTCTGTCCCTTTTGTTTGGTCTCTGGAAGCCGCTCCAGCCTTTTCTCTTCTCAAGTCCCGGTTCACCTCTGCCCCCATTCTCACTAACTCTGAACCTTCCCTTCAGTTTGTGGTGGAGGTGGACGCCTCGGACATGGGCATTGGGGCCACCCTGTCCCAGTGCTCCCCTTCTGACCAAAACCTTCATCCCTGCACCTTCTCCCATCGCCTGACCCCTACTGAGCGGAATTACAACGTGAGGGAGCTGCTAGCCGTCAAACTGGCCCTCGAGGAATGGAGACACTGGTTGGAGGGCTCTCAACAGCCCTTCCTAATCTGGACAGATCATTAAAACCTTTCCTACATCCACACCGCCCAGAGACTCAACTCCCACCAGGCTAGGTGGGCCCTGTTCTTCAACCGGTTAAATTTCACCTTGTCCTATCGCCCTGGATACCGCAAAACCAAACCCGACACCCTGTCCCGTCTCCATTCTCCCGATGACCCGGTGGACCAGCCAGACCTCATCCTTCACCGTTCCTGTCACCCAGGTACAGCCAGAACCCTGTTCCTGCTCTGCCAACAGTTCTGGTGGCCCACCGCTGAGAAGGACTGCCGGGACTTTGTGGCAGCTTGTGAGGTATGCACCCTCGCCAAGCCTTTCCATCCGCCGCTCGCTGGTCTGCTCCGACCCCTCCTAGTCGCCGGTCCCACATCGCCCTGGACTTTGTTACCGATCTGCCCAACTCCCAAGGCAACACTGTCATACTCACCCTTGTGGACCGATTCTCCAAATCAGTCCACTTCATCCCTCTGCCCAAGCTGCTGGGGTCCCTGGTTGGAGACGATGTCCTGGGGATGTCCTACTGGTGCACCACGTCTTCTGCCTCCACAGGATTCCCCAGGACATCGTCTCCGACCAGGGACCCCAGTTCACATCACGAGTCTGGAGGTCCTTCTGCCAAGCCCTCGGTGCTACAGTCAGCTTGTAATCTGGTTACCACCCTCAGACCAACGGACAGACCGAGCGGGCAAACCAGGATCTGGGGGCGTAGGTGTGTGGCGTACCGTATCCACTCCTCGTGGAGTTCCCACCTCCCTTGTCATTCTTGTTTTACGTTTTCTCAACTCAACGTTTGAAATGTACCTCTGTTCATTACCATTTCCAATTCCCTGCAGACTGCATACTAGTTTAGCAGTTAGTGCTATTACCTCTCTTTAGGGGTTGTTTATGTGATCTCCAGTTTAGGGGGAGGTCGACATAGGGGTATAGGGTACATATTAACCTGTTTATTTTCTTCACACAGCGCGTTTTGTGCTTTTTGGAATGTATGTTTTCTGTCTGCTCACCACTGGGACCTTTTACTACTAAATCACCCAAGTGTTCACTTAAAATACTGTATGGCTTTACAAAGTAGCTGTGCACCCTGCGCCACACATCTCATCAGCTGGAATATAAAGGGGATGAGCCACCCAATTAAACGTACCCGTGTTTTCACACATTTAAAATCCTTAGGCCCAGATATAATTTTCTTACAGGAGACACATCTTTTGGCTGCTGAACATTCTAAATTAGAAAGAGGCTGGGTTGACCATATATTCTGCTCTAACTATTATGTCTTTTCCACCAAGCCAGTTCGGTGCTGATTCTACTCGCCAATATTCTAAGAACCAGCTCGATTTTCCACAGACTGAGAGCCACAGTAGGGCTACAAACGAACGTCACTGTATGCAACTCCGTTGTCATAGCAACGCGTCATGACAATCACAACAACAATGGAGGACTACATACCGGTACTTTTGCTCCTGGCTTTACAAATTCACACTGGAATTCAAAGACGTGCCTTGACAGCTCTTCGTGACCGCTATGGACAGAGGATACGTTCAAGAAGAAAGGAAATTATCTTGCATGTTTTGACTGTTATTATATTTTTTGCTGGCTTGCGATGGCAACATCCCTGTTAACTTACTGCTCATAGTTCAAGTAGTTTATTGTCATGTACTCATAAAGGGAATTATAAGTAATGAAATGAATGCTGTGTGTTTAATACGGTTAGGGTGAACAGACGTCCCGGTTCGACCGGGACAGTCCCGATTTTGAGTTGCGTGTGTCCGACAAAAGCCTGTCGGGACCATTGGGTCGGTACGCTAAAATGTCCCGGTTTACACCAACCACTATGAAATTGTCCCGGTTGTCGGCGATTACATAGCCGATGTGGTCTTATTATAGCCCGATCATTAACTAAACCCACGTAGAAAGACTAATAAAGCATCCAGCGTATGATTTTAACAATGTGTGTGTGTCAGGCTATCGTAGCGGTCTGCGTCTGCATAATCTGTGCAGCCAGCGTTACAATGTAGCTATATTTGTAAACATTGTTGCAATGCCTCTTCTTATGTTTCATTTTAACGGTTAGAATATATCGCTAGCCAGGGACGTGCATGTACAAAAAAGGCTTAATAGTTAATAAGTAATTATTCATATGAAATTTAAACAAATCACTGAATCCGATTAAATAAAGATGATCTGAATCTGTTAACACAACTCTGACTACCTTACCAATTTATCTTATTTCCCTTACGCAATTGTTTAATAGTTTTAGTTAACACTCAACAAAATAATCAGTTCACATTTTTTAGTATTAGTGTTCACCAGGTTCATCACAAACAGCAAAGGAAACTCTGCCACAATGTGCATGTTTTCTATGCTACTAGTTTCAAGTATATATTTAGAACAAGTGACTGCACTAAGGAGGGAGACATAGTTTCACTAAGAATTTTTTTATTTTGCAATCTTCTTTATAAAAAATCTCAACAAAAATCTTCACACTAAACTGAAAAAGGCTGTTGCAGCAATTTTGTTAATTTTACAGGAAAAAACCCTGTTATTGTTGGATGTGATACTGTACAATACCATGTACCTGTAAACAAACCAAATGATACAGTATTTTTATTTTTGCAGATTGTATTATGGCTGAGGGCAAGGCGGAAGAGGACACATGTTGTTTGGGCATACCACCGATCACACTGTTGGTGGGACACAGTTGTGCCGGAATTCACCCCAACGCAGTTCGTTCAAAACTTCCAAATGTCCCAGGAGTCTTTGGAATACCTATGCGATAAAGTCAGGCATCTCATGGGCAGAAGGAACACAAATTACCGTATGTCAGTTCCAGTTAAAAAACGTGTAGCAATTGCTCTCTGGAAGCTGGCTACCGGCATTGAGTATAGGACCATTAGCCACCTTTTTGGGGTAGGTCTGAGCACAGTGTTTAACTGTGTTCAGGATTTCTGCAACTCAGTCATAAGGGTCTTGCTCCCTATACACATCACCACTCCAGATGCTGCTAAGCTGGTTGATATTGCCACCTTCTTCCATAACCGCTGGAGAATACCACAGTGTGTTGGTGCAATAGATGGAAGCCACATCCCAATCATTGCACCCGAGGAGTATCCACGTGACTATTTTAACAGGAAAGGGTGGCACTCAATTATATTGCAAGGAGTTGTGGATGGCAGAGGCCTGTTTTGGGATGTGTGTGTGGGATATGCAGGGAGTGTGCATGACGCAAGAGTACTAAGGCAGTCGCATTTATGGGAGCAACTAAGTGATGGGGAATTACTTGGACAAAACAAAAGGATCATCTCTGGCATTAACGTTGGACACTACCTTATCGGTGACCCTGCTTACCCAATGCAGAATTGGCTTATGAAGCCCTTCTCCGACACTGGAAGACTGTCACCTGAACAACACACCTACAACTACAGATTGAGCAGTGCTCGTTCGGTTGTAGAGATGGCTTTTGGAAGGTTAAAGGGCCGTTGGAGATGTCTCCTCAAAAGAAATGACTGCAAGCTGGAGCTCAGCAAGAAAATGACATTGACCTGCTGTGTGCTTCATAATATTTGTGAAGAGCATGGTGACAATTTCATTGTGGAGCAGGGAGTTAAACCTTCAACCTCCGGGTCAGGCATTACCTGAGCATGGTGAGCCAGAAGGGGCAGATATTAGAGCAGCCTTAATAAACTATTTCAGTAGAGAGGAGTGATTGTTTTTACAGTGATTGTTGTTCATCATTAGTGCCAGTTACCTGTTTCCGTCAACATTACCTCTAAACTGCATCTAACAGAAAAAAAACATTCAATATGCATATGTAATGGTGTTTATTTGACTACACTTTGTCTATTTGCATCTGTATATTTCTTCTAAATGCACCAAAAGTTGGCAGTGGTAAATGCCTTATTTGCATATTTAGACATGAGAAATTTCAGAAAACTTGTAATACAAAAAAGAATTTTGTGTTACATGTATCGGTTGATTATCTCTGTAATTTTGGAGAGGTAGTTAATGTGGAATACATTCATCAAATTGTATATTTTAACTGGTTGTGCCTGTGTGTGTTCAAATTCAAAACTGTTGTTTTTCTACATCTTTTCAATTAGTATCCACTCTGGTATTGTATTATCCAACTTGTTGGAAAAGGAAAGGTTGAGAATGTTGTAAAATATATAAACATTTGTTTATTGGCATAGACAATCAAATATTAATAAATAAATAAATAACATGTTAATTGAATTAAAACCCAGTCTATTTTTTTGCTTGCGCCTCCATCACTGCCACCATGCGCGCCATGAGCCCAAGCAGAGTGCTTGTGTTTGTCTCCATCTTTGCTGTCATGTCCTTGTTGAGCTGCAAGAACTTATCGTCAGCCTTCTCCATGTACTCCAACAGCTCCTCATTTTCACCCTGTCTTTTTCCTGTGTAGAAAACAAACAAACAAAACCAAAATGTGTGATTACATGACAATGTCAAACTATCTATATACCTGTGCACTACTAGTTCAAGTCCACACATTACTGCAGATAAGGTACAGTTTTTTTTATATTGCCTGCCATCATTTAATCTAACAAGTTTTCTGCAAACAAAGCACCTGCATGTTGACCATAGTTGACCTATGGTTTCAATAGGACATACCGACCCTTCATTTTGGGAGTTAAATGCTTGTTGGAGAAAATGTAAGCTATGAGGCTATGTAGAACACGTAAACATTAAGGAAACGCTTAATACATAGCACAAAACAGCTTACCTCGTCTGGCTTGCCGTGATGACACGGAGGCAGATGGTACCGGTGAGCTGCAGTCCTGTGGTGATGGTGGTGGTGGTAGCTCCGTGTCATCGTCAACATCCCCTTCCTCACCAGTGACAGAGAACTCTATAAACAACCAAAACAGGGAGCAGGTTTAGTTTATAAAGCTCATTCAAGACAGACTTTTCACAATAAGACCTGAGTCACCTTTATGAAACATCCCTCTTTTTCTTTGGCCTAAAAAACATGAGGTGATTTAGCTGTTAAGTGTCATAAATAATAAATCTTCAAATTTAATTCTCATAACAGTAAATAAAGGCGGTTGTGTGTTTACTCCTCCTAATCATCCCCTGATGTAAGCTGCAGACTGCATAGAGAGCATTTATTATTTTATCAGTGAGCAAACTTCCCTGCTGAATGTTGTTTTGGCTTTTAAAAGTGTTGCACAAACAAGACATTTTGTTGGCGAATAACCGTCAAATCAAAACTCAAAAAGTTGATGAGTACAAAAGTCAAAAAGTAACGTTACCTGAAAACGGCGTGTGGTTAGTTTAAGCATCTCACATCACACTTTCAGTCACTATAAGACCACTACTACGGTCAGAAACATTGTGCCAACACATGAACAATAACGTCACTGTCAATGGGCTTATTTTAGCTAGCTAGCTACCGACCGTTAAACGGTTTTAAAACAGTAACGTTACTTCAGCGTTAACGTTTAGCTAACATTCTTTTTTACATTCCCCTAACCTTTAAAAAATTTTAACAACTGGTACCAAAAAATACTATATATATATATATATATATATATATATATATATATTAAGATATCAGAATCAGTTTTATTGGCCATATATACACATACTGTACAATAGAGTCAACATACAATAGGCACATAAATACAATATACAAAAAATACAACTATAAAAATAGACATAATAATCAATACAAGTACCCATGGAGTGGGATGTAGAGTGCAAAGTAATAGTGCAAATGTAGTGTGCAAGATGCATTTTAGAATGATAAAGTATGTAATATGTAGGTGAATGGCTTATCAGCAGTTCAGGAGAGTGATGGCAGTGGGAAAGAAGCTGTTCTTATGTCTGGTTGTTTTTGTGTGCAGGGATCTGTAGCGCTTGCCAGAGGGGAGGAGGCAGGAGGATGGCAGCAGTGTAGAAGATGGCCAATAGCTCTTGTGGTAGACCATGCTTCCGCAGTTGCCATAGGAAGTACATCCTCTGCTGAGCCTTTTTAAAGGATGGTGTTGATGTTGGACCTGAAGTCCCACTTCAGGTCCTGGGAAATGATGGAGACCAGAAACTTGAATACGTCCACCTTTGACAGTGGGCTGTTCGATACAGCACTGTGGGGTCCTCCACGTCTGCTGCAGTCAGCGTGTGGAAGTTTTTCTGGGAGGCCGCTAGAGTAGCAAGTAGAAGCAAAGTTACCAGTCAAATTAAAACCTTATCAGCCAAGCTAAGCATAATACTGATGTGAACAATAAAATAACACCTGCCTTTTATAACCCTGTAGATTGTCAGGTCCTGGAAGGCCTTCTTTGTCTTTCTGCCCCACAGGCTATACGGTTTTAGAACATCATTGGTTGCCACTCGCAGTAGCATGTGACGGATGGCAGTACCTCCGGTTGAACCTCCAAGGGTTGTCAGGAAAAGTTGCTGTAAAACATATAGAAATACAAATTACACATGTAGAACAAAGTGGAGAGCTTGTACAATCTAATTTTGTAAGAGAAGTCCGTTCATTTATGATATTTGAATTTATGCAATACATAGTGTTATCTTAGGTCAGGGTAGGGCCACTTAATTACCATTTTATTCCTCCTCTCCTGTTGACTGAGACTCCTGTCGAACTCCTGCAGCTTGGTGACTGTCGAGCAGGCCGACAGCATCATGTCATCGACTGGAGCAGAGGGAGGTGACTGGGAGCTCCTTAAGAGCATGAGCAGCTCATCCATCTTTTCCTGAAATGTGTCCATCCGCTGTGCCATGCGGGTAATGGATGTCCTCATGGCTATGGAATAATTAATGGTTTTAGTTGTTATACATTATATACTTGCATATGTGAACAACTTAAGTGAGTTTTCTTACCTCCCTCTGTGATGACTTCTGCTGTTTACAAGAACAAAAAAGTTAAGTTACTCTCAAGTTCCTTCTCATGAAATTGTATGGAAATGGAAAATTCAAAGCCACTTTACCTTCACCTGGGTCCCAAGATGAAGTGGCAGGCCGAGCTTGTGTTACAATAGACCCATCAAAAATGTGTTACTAACCTAGCTCTGGGGAGTTTACTCCCCGGGGTCCTTATGTTTCTTCTTCGCAGAGCATAGCTCTGCGATTCTCTGCAATTCCCTGTGTGTCCTGCTGCGTCCGCCGCATCCACCAATGCTCTGCAGCACCACGTTACATCCCGCAACGCCCTGCTGTGATGTTCATATGCACAGATTAGTCAGGATCCGGTATAGGAGACTGCACTACTCAGTATGACACGATGTGCCCTGCTATGACATGAACATCCACGATGACCTTCGAAGTCAGTTTTCCATTATCTTTAATGTGACTATTATTTGCCACTGTTCATCACACCCCCAACCGGCCCCGTCAGACACCGCCTACCAAGAGTCTGGGTCTGCCGAGGTTTCTTCCTAAAAGGTTTTTCCTTGCCACTGTCACAATAGCCACTGCTAATGCTTGCTCTTGAGGGAATTATTGTAATTGTTGGGGTTTTGGAATTTATAGAGTGTGGTCTAGACCTACTGAGATAACTCTGTTATGATTTGATACTATAAATAAAATTGAATTGAATTGAATCAAGCTCTGGGTGACCGGCTGGTTTCCTGTGTGGTGTTGACTCATCTAAAAAGAAAGAATATTGGTCAGTTAATTTATGGTAGGTTTCTTGCACATGCCATGCAAAAGATGAACCTATGCTGTTACATTAGACAATCGCTAAAAAAAAAAACTTACATGCAGGTGGTGGAGGCAGTGATATCTGCTGACCTGAAAAAGGGCAGGAAGAGACAAATGCATCAGAACAGTTACATGAGATATGCACCAGGTTGAATTTCAGTAGTTCCATGGTAGGAAATCTGACTCTGGTTTCTTAAATGCATGCATAAATGTTGACTTACGCACAGGGCTTCCAGACACACGCGCCGTCCTGGAATGCTTTCTTGCTTGTGGAACGGATTCATCTGATATAAAAGACCATACAATTTGTACTGATTGCAAAAAGAATATTTTAATTGTGTAAATAATGTAGTCCGTGTAAATAATGTAGTCTGTACTTCTAAGAGGTCTTACCATTATCTAAATAAACAATGGATGTATTTAGACAACAAAGGAGGTGTAATCATTATGTCGTGCTAGGTTAGCCTGCAGTTTCGTGAATAGAGCTTCTCTTAATACATCCATGGCTTTATCTCTCATCCACATTACAGGCTTTACAGCATACAGCCCTCAGATGTATCATAAGATAAGTGTTAAACCCTAAACCCACATCGGCTCTTAGGGACATATAAGATATTACGTTAACATTAGCTAGCTACCTAGCTAACTAGCTCCATTAGTTAACTTGAGCCAATAGCCCCGGCAGTTTTGGGAAATGCTAATGACGTTACATCCATGTAACATTTAAAAAAAAAAAAAAAAAAAACCCTCGATGAAAAAAAAAATGGACTGTGATTCAGACTGAGTACAACTCGACTTCGCGTATAATGCCATGTCGGAGCTTTCTTTAAGTTGTTTACAAAAGTCTCCCACCTTGTTGTCCAGGTTCCTTATGGCGGCTAAAACATTGCCAAGGGAAGACTCAGTCTTTGTCGCCAACTTTGATGTATCCATAGGGCTAGCAGCGCTCGCGGCATAGCTAGCTGTGGAAAGCTAACTTGTTTCCCGCGTTAGCATTCAGGCTAGCAGTCTTGAGCGGAGGAAAGTCTTTACTGTTGACAGCCGACAATGTCTTTCTTGGTATCTTTGTCGTACCTTGCGTTATAACACCGTCGGTGAAGTGTACTCAGCATATGTTTTAGTCAATGGCAGTATTTCAGTTTGAATTTGGGACCAAACAAACGGATCTTAAAACCTTTTGTGTGCAACAAAATTTTTATCAGCCTAAAAATAAATATATTCTCTTGCTATGTTGTTTATCTTACTAAGGGTGACCAGACGTCCTGGTTTGACCGGAACAGTCCCGATTTTGAATTGCTTGTCCCGAGTCTGTCAGCCTGTCAGGACGCTAAAATGTCCCGGTTTACACCAGGAGTGTCGTGAGCCGATTTTGCCGGGGCTTCAGCCCCGAATGTTTTGATGTAGCCCCGAATGTAACTTTGTCCAGTTTATTTTTCCGAGGCGAATAGAACGGGCAGCTACGTGCAGGGTCCGACTATGCTGTATTTGTTGCTATCACCTAGCAACCGTCTCTACGTGAGGAAAGCTGTGAAAGCCGGGTGAAGTTTTCGGAGGAATCATAGCCAAATTAGTCTAACACATTGATGCCATCAACACAAAGTTTAGGAGGGCAATACTAATGGTTTAGTTTAAAGTTCCTGTGACGTGATATTTCCAGTCTATGGTTCAGACTCAACCACACAGAGCTCTGAAGTAGACCTGTGCGTTGCTTAGTGTCCACTCTCGTTTGTGCTCCGTGTATTTCTGCAGCAGTAGTTTCGGGTTTCCACCTCCTTTTACACCACCACAGGTATGACGGATCCATGTTCTCATTCTGTTTACGCCAAATTCTGACTCTACCATCTGAATGTCTCAACAGAAATCGAGACTCATCAGACCAGGCAACATTTTTACAGTCTTCAACTGTCCAATTTTGGTGAGCTCGTGCAAATTGTTGCCTCATTTTCCTATTTTTAGTGGAGATGAGTGGTACCCGGTGTAGTCTTCTGCTGGTGTAGCCCATCCGCCTCAAGGTTGTTTGTGTTGTGGCTTCACAAATGCTTTGCTGCATACCTTGGTTGTAACGAGTGGTTATTTGAGTCAAAGTTGATCTTCTATCAGCTGGAATCAGTCTGCCCATTCTCCTCTGACCTCTAGCATCAACAAGGCATTTTCGCCCCCCAGGACTGCAGCATACTGGATGGTTTTCCTTTTTCAGACCATTCTTTGTAAACCCTAGAAATGGTTGTGCGTGAAAATCCCAGTAACTGAGCAGATTGTGAAATACTCAGACCAGCCCGTCTGGCACCAACAACCATGCCATGCTCAAAGTTGCTTAGATCACCTTTCTTCCCATTCTAACATTCAGTTTGAAGTTCAGGAGATTGTCTAGACCTGGACAACACCCCCAAATGCATTGAAGCAGCTGCCAATGTGATTGGTTGATTAGATAATTGCATTAAAGAGAAATCTTACAGGTGTTCCTAATAATCCTTTAGTCATGCATATGACACTTGTCAAAACCCACGCAATCGACATACACACACTTGCAGAAGGCATCTTGGAAGTTTGTGATCAATACGTCGCCTCTGGTCATCACCAGCAGCCAGCTAGCGACGATGTATGATGACGTAACCGTAACCAAGTGGTGTCTCATTTTTTCTTTTTTTTTCAGTGTCTCGTTTTCACCCCTAGCCATTACCACTCTGTTTCGAGGGACAAGGGCTAGGGGTAAGACGAAGGGGTAGGGGAAGGTGAAGAGGTAAGACAGAGAAATGGGATTCAGCCTAACCCCCAATTTCCACCGGCAGCGTAACAGCTGCGTAACGGCTCCAGAACGGCAGCTTCCATTAGTCAATGTGTGTATTTTCACTGACTGCGGAACGACTGCGGAACGACTGCGGAACGACTGCGGAACGACTGCGGAACGACTGCGGAACGACTGCGGAACGGCTGCGTTCGGCGGATCATATTTCCCTGCACTACACCTTGAAAACACAGCACAGAGTTGTTTCCCCTCTACTCCTCTGGATGGAAACAAACTGTTGTTGGTTTTTTGGAAATCCGGAGTAAGTTACCGTATACAACACTTGAAATGCAACGATGCATCTGTAACGTATTCTCTTACTGTAAATGAATGATTTTATGTCTGAGCAAAATATTCATCACAACTATATGACCTTCCCCTAACACTAACTCAGTAATCTACAGTGGGCAATACGGCACCGTAAAGAAAAGATATTTACGACAGCAGGTGTGTTAAAATCAGTTCCACTTTTGTCCAAAGCTGGAATCAACACAAACTGAAAGTTACAATTAGCCACTTTATGTAAAGGATCTAAATACTTCTTACACCACTGACAGTGTTAACACAGTCAGATACATTTTTGTGTGTTCAATTAGTGTACATTATAGCACAGTCAGTGTTCAGTCATTTTGTAAAACAAATTAGAAATTTCTGATGTGAGCTGTCAGAGCTGCTAAGGAGCTGACAGCAGTTTGAACAGAGGGACATTGTCTCTGGGCTGAGGTTGAATGATATGATACAGTGAAACAGCATGTAATCCATACTCTTACTAACACAGGCTACTTCCATCGATCCAGGTATATTTATTTGTTTATTTCTTTCTTTCTTCTTTGTGTATTTATTTCTCTATTTATTTATTTTTATGTAGGCTATATATTTTTCAATCCGTAATTTATTTGTAAAAGTACGTAAAAGTAAATGTGGTGTGTGTGTGTGTGTGTGTGTGTGTGTGCTCCATGCTTTTATTTTGACACATTTACTTTTATGTCCCATCACCTGTCTTGATTTTTTTTTTTTTTTAATAATTTGCAATAACCAAAATTATACTGTGTTTTGAATTAGGTTTTCTGGTTTTTCATTTGGAAACAAAAAAAATATATACATGTTTTTCATTTTGTAATTACAAATGAATTACAGATTATCCAACGATACCCTGACCTTTTATATGTTCTATGTATATGTAATTTGTTTTTGTCATGTTATTTCACCAATTAAGAAAGTATGAGTAAGTTGTACCTTGTATCCTGGAGTAAAAAAGATTCCCTTTTGTGTTGAAAGGAGGTGGTTAAGATGCGTTGTTATGGATCCTACGCAACTTCTAGGTAATTCCCACCCTACGAATTGGTTGGGGTTAGGCATTGACCTTGAGTAGCTAAGGTTAGGATAGCCGACTGATCAGACAATAGGACCTGAACAAATCGGGTTCCGTTACCTTGCATAAGCATGGCCTGGCCAATAGTTGCGTGTGAATGCTATCGAAGGGCGGGTCTTGCCTAGAAGTTGTGTGGGTTCCATTATAACGTGATCTGAAAAGGATCATCTTGAAACATCTTCCTTGCGTAGTTGCCCTTGGAGAGACATATTTTACAGCAGGGAATGGAACACTCACTAAGGGACAGCAATGGTAATAAAGATAAGGTGAAATATAGAGAGAAGAAGAGAGAGGATGAATCCATTAGGATTTTTACTGCCCTCAAACAGTATATATCCTAAGGGCACAGAGGTGGAGAGTGGTTGTCACCAAAGTGCTATTGATCACATCACTGTGTTGTCTTCTCCCTTTGAGAGTTTTTAAGTCAAGTCTGCCTGCAGGGAGTATTGTGTGAGTGTATTTACTGTATATGTGTTTGTTACGACGGGTATCAGCTGCGTGCGTGTGTGAAGCACATATCGACAGAAACAGCTTGACATGTCAATGACCTGCAGTGTCAAGTTATTGAGCTGGTCCATAATGCAGAGTGATTACGCAGCAATGTTAATTCACTCTAGTGAGTGCAATACTAACAGTGTCACCATGTACTTTTAGTCAATTGTGATTTGAAATAAACAGTTCAGCGGATGTTTTACCAATCTTTGACCAACCATTCTTCATCAGAGAGATTTATTTGCAATCTGTAAATAATTCTCATGAATCAACCACAGTACAGAAAACCTCCTGCTTGCCTAAGAAATGACGACCCACCGCTCTGAACGACTACAGAACTGTGGCACTCACATCACATGTCATGGAGACTATATTACACCATACATAATAGTGAAACACTGACAGGGAACATTTTACTGCACAAACAATATTTTACTTTAGGTAGCCTACTTACAGTTTTTGCCCATTGCTTACACACTTGTTGCCGAATGTGGCTCATTGTATCAAAACTCTTCACAGAAGTTGGCTTCTGTGAAGAGTTTTGATAAGACACAACACTTGGAGATAAATATCTCACCTCCATGTCAAGATTTTTCCTCGCCACTGTCGCAGTGAATGCTTGCTCTTGGGGGAATTACTGGAATTGTTGGGTCTTTGTAAATTATAGTGTGGTCTAGACCTACTCTATCTGTAAAGTGTCTTGAGATAACTCTTGTTATGAATTGATACTATAAATAAAATTGAATTGAATTGAAATTGAATTGAAGATTAAACTCTGCAATCAAAAAGTAATAATCCTTTTTTTAAATAGCCTTTTTGCAACAAAATGATGCACACAATTCACTTGATTTACTCTTTCAATTCAGCAACAACACACTGTGTACTTTAAACAAAACACTGCTCTCTTTAGTACTTTGTATACCTGTTTTCTCATATAGGCTTCTGTGAAAGTTTGTTCCAGTACAGAACATCTACATACTGCATCAATGCAAAAATAGAAAGGATTCAGAAAAAAATACATAGTTCATTTTTTATCATTGCAGGTTGTTACAACAAAAATCACAAAGTAAAATTACAGTGCAGTAATCAATACAATATAATAATTGCAGTAAAAATATGAAATTCTTTTTTTGTCTGTTAGGGTCTGGCCACATCACCCAATTCACAACACAATCATCCCTGACCAGGGTTCAGTAATAAAATTGTCAAACAAAGGTTTATGAACTATTTATTGAAAGCAATGACCACATAACATTAACAGATAATAATAAAAAAATTTTTTTAGAATATATTAAACATATTAAACAAATCCAACTTAAAGCTAATAAAGATACAGATGAAGTGTAGCCATTATGTGCTTTGTCAATAAAATCTGGTTGGTTTATCAAATGTTACCCAGAGCCCAAATTATTATATATATTAACAACCTAACCTTAATACTATACTACAACCCATACAGAAAGTTATTATAAATTTCAACACTAGACAAAGGTTATCTAGAGTTATCTAGAGTGGCATCACGGTGGCTCAGTGGTTAGCACTTCTGCCTCACAGCAGAAGGTTCTGGGTTCAAACCCAGGTCGTCCTAGGTCTTTCTATGTGGAGTTTGCACGTTCTCCCCATGCTTGTGTGGGTTTCCTCCAGGTGCTCCAGTTTCTTCCCACCACAAAGACATGCATGTAACTAGGACTACAGTTGAAAATTTGCCGACTAGCTAACACTGGTGCATTTACAGAAATGTTGATTAATGTGCATTGTCATAAATAAATAAATCTTAATTCTTTTTCATTTTGTTTGGGCATTGTTCGTCGAAGTTTTTTAAAGTGCCCATATTATGAAAAAATCACTTTTTCTGGGATTTGGGGTGTTCTTTTGTGTCTCTGGTGCTTCCACACACATACAAACTTTGAAAAAAATCCATCCATGCTGTTTTGAGTGAGATACAGTTTCTGAATGTGTCCTGCCTTCAGTCTCCTAGTCTCCTGTTCAAAATCGGCTGGCTAACCACAACCGTTAGCTCGTTAGCATGCTAACGCTAATGCTAACGCTAGCATGCTACATCGTTCTCAATAGCAAAGCACTGCTACAACACACACAAGTTCACCATAATCTACAAAAGAACTACTTACATGTGCGCCCTCATTTAGAAGTCTCCCAGCTAATCCTGCCTTGTAACTGACCAAAGTTGGAGAAACAGGCTTTCTTTTACTGTCTCTAGAGTTAGCTAGCTGACATGATCTACATCTGAACTTCTGAGCATGTGCGAGTGCAATCAAAGATAGTAGTGAAGAAGAAGATGAAAAGAGGTGTCACTCTGTAGCTAAAACAGAAACCAGGTGAAAAGAGGATCTGCAGCAGTGAGCGAGAGCTGTGCAGTACAACAAAAATATGGTGTTTTTTGAAAATTAAACCATGTAAACCTATTCTGGTACAACCTTAAAATACAGTTATGAACCTGAAAATGAGCATAATATGGGCGCTTTAAGCCATGTTGTGGGGATCCTAAACACACTGTTTTGTACTATACATGCCCGTGTTGCATTCATTACGATCTCATCTGAACATATTTATGGCATTCAAACAACTCTGAGTTGTAGTTCAACTTAACAAATTTCAGGGTACATGACTGTCATGGTTGTGGTTTTCTGTTATAGTTTTTCCTGTTTTATTTTGTTAATTCATTCCCCATTTCCTTGTTGTTTACTGTCTCTTGTGTTCTCTGTTGCGTTTTACCCTGTTTTCATCCTTGTGTATGTTTTATTTTGTAGTCTGTTTCTCCCACGTCATGCTTACTTTCTGCCTTGTGTTTTCCCGCCTTTGTGACTGTCTGCCCCGGCCTGATGTGTTTCTCGAGTTCCTGAGCCTTCATGTCACCTGTCCCGTTTCACCCTCGTTACCTTGTGATCATTGTGATGTCCAATGACTTTGCCGGTGTCTGGCGACTCAGAGACTTCTACATCTCAGAGACCGTGTTGATGAGCAGCACTCAAGAGCCTGCACTGTTGCCCACCAACCTCGAGCCCACAATGCCCAGCAACCCTGAGGCTCTGCAGCCCAGCCTGGTGAAAGATGTCACCTGGCTCCAGCTGATCTTTCAGCCCGGTCTCATGGAAGTTCGTGTAAATGTGACGTTATTTGAATCTATTGATACGTGTTCACGGAGACGTTTTTGTCGTTTTTTACGTGGTGGACAACACGAAAATGTGAACTAATGTATTTCAATGGGAAGCATATTTCGTGGCCACAGCACGAAATTCTAGGGAGTAATATAAAAAGCCGAAAATCCGCATAGGGAGGTTGGTCGGGGTGGTGGATGGGTCAAACAACACAGGACTTTCACCCGGGCGAGCGGGGATCGCGTCCCGTTTGCGGCGCTTTGTTTTTCCCGGGGATGGCTTCCCTGCGTGTGGCGTTTTGTCTCCCGGCGTTTAAGGCGCCCTTTCCCCGGCGTTTAAGGCACCCTTTCTCCGGCGTTTAAGGCGCCCTTTCCCCGTAAGTTTTTTCCTAAACCCAACCTCCGCCATCCCGTTATTGTGGGGCGTCCCCAGCGGGCCGCCTCGCGGGCCGTCTCGCGGGCGCCTCCCGGCTTATGGAGCGTCCTTTTCGGCCGCCTCCCGGCGGGTCCCCAGCGGGCCGCCTCACGGGCGCCTCCCAGTTTATGGAGCGACCTTTTCGGCCGCCTCCCGGCGTCCTTTCCCCGAGAAAATAATGTGACATTTACACGTAAAAAATAACGTGACAGTTACACGTAAAAAATAACGTGACAGTTACACGTAAAAAACAAGAAAAACGTCTCCGTGAACACGTATCAATAGATTAAGAATAATGTGGACATTTACACAAACTGCCGTGAGACCGGGTTGGATCTTTCGCCTGTTCAGCCTCCAGTGACACTCAGCCTTCGCCAGCCTGCCCAGACTCCAGAGGGTGTCACCCTTCACCGTCCTGCACAGGAAGAATTTAGCTAGGAAAATAACAAATATAGCAATCTCAACTCCTGTGCCCTATATTCCCTTCTTACTTTCCCCTAGGATAAGATGATCCCAATTGTTTGCTTTCTGTCCGGCCTCCAGAGGGGCTCCGCCTTCGCCGTCCTGCCCGGCCGCCAGAGGAACTCCACCGTAAGTTAAGATACAGGGCTAACAAAATGCAAATAACAGTGCAGACGGTCTGTCGAAAAGATCTGATTTTAAGAAAAAAAACGGATTTGCCTGCAGCCTTTGACTTTAACATGCAAGTGTGTGACCTTTCATCCTCCTTCAGACCACTTCCACAGAAAACGGGAGGAAGAGAGGGCTTTGTCTAAGTGTTCATTCTTCCTCTTACTTTGATAAAAGGAGAGAGAGAGACAGATCTCTTAATAGCCATGGCATGCCTGGGTGGATGTGTGTCATAGAGATGGATGGTCCTCCTTGGCTAACACAAACACACCAATACTATACTACACATCTATTGCTATCAAGCTCATCAAGATCAGACACACTTCGTGCTGAGAAAACCCTTACTGCTCTGGGAAACAGTGGAAGCAGGTTGTGTGTTGATGATGGCAAGGATGGAAGAAATTAGCAACGGTGTATATTTTGTGTGTATATGTATATGTAGCTTGTGCAACCCCGGTCAAATCCAGATTTACAAATTCACAGCATGGCTGTAAGAAATGTGTCCCTGACATGTAGAGGCTTAAGCCAACAAAACTGAAACTAATTTCAATTCACCTGATGGGGCATTGCAAATAATTTTTTTTTTTTTTAAAAAGCCACTATCCTGTTAAAATACCATTAGATCGGTTTGGATGGCCAACTTGTGGTTGAGGAATATTTACCTACTTTTGCATATTTTTGCAATTATGCACTTTGGGTGGGTGAACTGCACAGAGAGGCAAATTATCAGCAGCTTGAGTGTGTCTGCAAGATTTGCTGCTGCAGGGATTATTACATGTGAGGCTGGAAATGAGAGGCTGATATTCAGGTTCTGGGCTGAATTTGAGAAGAAAATGGAGCAATACAAGTTAAAAGCCATTTTTTTCATCTTGTCTGTTTAGAGTCTACAAAGGTTGAGACAAACGGTTATGTACTGCCTTGGCCTTTCACTGAGCTTCTTAATCATAATTTTTCATTTAGTTTGGGAAATCTTGGGATCACAACATTGGTAGGTTGGTCTCACACTTGGGTTCAACTGAAATATCTCAACATCAAATTTAATGGACTTCCATAAATTTGGTACAGACATTCATGTTTCCCTCAGGATGAATTGTAATAACTGATGTGATCCCTTAGGTTGTCCTCTTTCTGCCATCATCAGGTCAAATACTTTTTGACCAAATTCCTACAAAACTAATGATATTCCAATCAACCTCATAGCTAATCTAAAATGGAGATCATTGTAAATATCAAACCTGCTGCATTGTCAGCATGGCATTATCTTTAAGCTCAAAACCAGAGCCGGCCCTAGACCTTTGGGGGCCCTATGCAAAATTTGGTTGGAGGCCCCTTTGACCATTTTAAGTAAGGCCTAAAGAAAAACAATGACTACCTAATAACTATACGGTACATATTATTATTATATCTACTATGTTTGATGTCTAACAGAAAACATTATGATACCACTGAGCTGAGTGGCAGTGCAAGACTGAACACACACTGATGAACTTGCTGAATAAAAAGATAAAGTGATTTTCACTGACCAAATATACATTTTTAATTGACAACAGTTTAAGAGGCACAAGCATATATATAATTTAAATTAAATAGAGCAAATAGAATAACATTTAAATAAAATATTATATAAAATAATAAATAGAACATTCAAATGTTAGAATTTTTCAAATAAACAAAACAATAACATCGAAAACACCACAAACAAGATCAATAGTAACAATAATAATATATAACTGGCAGTTGTGACAGCCTCAGCTTTCGAGATCCTGTGTATTACAGTTTCTCTCATTGAATTGACCATCACAACTGTGCTCTGAAGCCACAACTCCATAACAGAAAGCATGGCAGAAGGTGGAGATGGCCATACTTGCTGCTGCCTCAAGCTTACTTTCCCCACAAAACAGTCCTCTCAGTCAGCCAATGGTGAAGCTAACTAACCAGGCTCCCATCAGCACCGGTTCATAACAACACAACAGAACTAAACTAATTTGTATCTGCTGTCTTAGTTTGTAATCCCCTGTGTCTTCTTGCTGATAACAACTGTTTTCGTCTTCTCTGAGGTGATTTTTCGACCGTTTTCGACGCACTTTCGACATTCTGAACTACCGCGGAAATGTCAGAGCACGTCACGTGACGATTCTGAACGAATCACGTTGTCAGAAATTGGCATCAGCCAATGAGATTGCGCATTTTGAGTTAAATCCCCCCTTTTACTTTCAAGATTGGTTGCTGATGAATAGGAAATGACTATATTTGGATCCGACAGCATTGTAGAGGAGAGAGAGAGCTTTCCAACAGTATATGTCATGACGGGGCAGACAGCGATCGCGGAGCAGCGGGATGATTTAGAACGCCAACTAGCTAGCAGTGACTCTAGGGGGCCCTCTGCTGGCCACGGGGCCCTTTGCAATTGCAAAGGTCGCTTAGTGGCTGGTCCGGCTCTGCTCAAAACACAAAATTAAAGTCTCACAGAGTTGCCAATGTGGCTGTAGACTCTTAAACTGACTATGTCATGGTAACAATGAACCAACATGAATCTCATGAACAGGTTTGCATGAGGCTTTCTCTTAACTGGCCATGCCTGGAACACCTCCCCAGGGAGGCGCCCAGATGCCAGATGCCCAAACCACCTCAACTGGCTCCTTTTGAAGCAAAGGAGCAGCGGCTCTACTCCAAGTTTCTCACAGATGACTGAGCTTCTCACCCTATCTCTAAGGGAGACATCAGCCACCCTCCTGAGAAAACCCATTTTGGCAGCTTGTACCCGGGATCTCGTTCTTTCGGTCATGACTCAGCCGCAATAGGTGAGGGTAGGAACAAAAAGCCGTTCTGAAAACAATCTGCCATTCTGTCAATTTCTTATGTACTACTTTCAGAGTGTGAATGTCCAGAAACTGGATAAAGACTGTGTATATTACTTTTTTTAACCACTCCAACGCTTCTCTTATCTGTTCACCTTCATTCTGTTTGTGATTGTTTCTGCCTCTCAGTTGGCCCGTTATTGATCACCTTCATCTCCTTACAATGTCTCATCTTTTCCCCTTCCTTTCTGCTACATCCCAATTTTTTTTTTTTACAATTTTGGTGTGCTATTTTATCACTAAATTCACTTCTGAGATTAGGCGAGAAATCAACTGTGTAGATTTTGAATATGGAAAATTATACGCAAATTGATGACAAATTGAAAATTTTTGGGAGTTGAGAAGCTCCTCAAACTGATGCCGCAGCCAGCTGATGTCTCCTGGGGTCGCTGGCCCGCTCTGAGCTGGCTGGAGATCTCTCAACAGACTTGTGGACAAGAGGCATTTTGTATTTCCCTGTTGACGGATCGTTTGTTTAAATAATACAACACAAATATCCATTATAAGTTAACGAGAACCTGTGGTTACCTGCCTTTTCGAAGTTAAAAAGCTCCAAAAGCGATTGCGTTTGTAACAAGCTGTCAAACACGCACACGCACACACACCAGCTACAGAGCAGCGTCTCACAGGGCTGAGAGATACCCGTCTCTTTCTGATTTGCAAATACATTATAACATACGTTTGATTTATTATTTCAGTTCATAATTATAGTTTGTTGTATTTGCTTATTTTACATGAATAAATATTTAAGAAATTGAATTTCAGTACATAAATAAACAGTTAGTACATTACATGATAACATGCTATGGCATATGTTATGGGAGAAGTTTATACATTTTCATTCAGTTATTGATTTATTTAAAACAGTATACAATAAATGTATTGCACCAAATATATTTCATAAATATATCACAATGCTAATTTCCATCTGTAACATATACAGTACACATGTAGCCTATATAAAAATTTAATTACATAACTACATATGACAACTACCTTAATGACAACATGACTCTTTCTTAGTTTTAAACTGACTACAAATAATGCATTAATAGTTGCAGGGATATCATTCCAGTTTTGTTCATGTATATGAACAAGGAGTTTGAGCTGTTGTCGATCAATGTTCCCTTCATTGATGATCTTGTTTGTCCTATTTCACCACACGTGTGCCTGTGTAAATTCCTGCAGGTCAAATTTTAATAAATGTGGCAGCTGCGCTGGCGTTTTCTTTTCTGAGCCTGCTGCAGAGAGAAATGACATTAGTTATCTCTCTGTAAGAAAATGAAAATATTAATCAGAGTTAAATATGGTAATTTCCGATGACGACTGGTAAAAAATGTGGATGGCACTTCCACCAGCTCACAGACATGGAAAGACTTGGGCTGGAAGAATTTATTTAATGGATAATTGATGTACCATCTAAAACACAAATGACATATCCATGACCAATAACTGGAGAAAATGGACTAAATACATTAAAAGCAATGCCAACAAATAACTGGACTATCTGAGAAGGACTAAGACAGAATCTATTCGCATTCCTGAAATGCCCCAGAAAAGATTTGTTTATGTTTAGGTTCCATGTTGAAATTGTAATGGAAATACATTATATGGATGTACGTGATGTAAACTAAAAAATGAAAATAAAAACAAAGTTTAAAATTATTATTTTTTACTATTTATTTATTATGTTTCACTTTGGCAGGTGAGACAAGGGAAAAGGCAGTGAATAAAACGGTGAGAGAGATGGTCATAATTAGATTGCAATAATGTCTGAACATTTTAATTAAACATTGTCAACATTCATGTTCAGTCGTTTTGTGATCTTTTTAGCTTCTTAATTCACGCAGCCTTTTAATTTAGCCTGTATTTCCAGATTGTAGTCTGGATCATTCATGGTAACATTTAACCTGATTATCATGTGCTTGACATACCTGTGCTCACTAATATAGTTTTTTAACTATTGTTATCCAATTTTTGCTTAAAATGCACATATTTAGATTAGGGAAATCCCATAGAAAGACCACCCTAGTATGGTCAGTCTTTGGACCTTGGTATTTCCTAAACTCTGCTTACGCCCATGTTCTCATCCCCTTGTAAAAGCTACATAACTGCAAAGCAACAGACTTTTGCCTACTGGAATAAAATCGAGTCTCCAATGATAAATAAAGTTATCAAGAACTGCCCACTATGATTGCTAAAATACAGTGGGCAGGTCAATGGTTTGGTGTTACATCATTAGTTCTGAAATGGTGCTACTTAACAAACATATACTTTTCTTGACTAAGCGAAGGCCTCACAAGGTAAATGTGAAGTGTGGTGAGTTACAACAGTGACAGAGACAAAGATATAGAATTTCAGACACTTTCTGAAAAAAAGATTCAAAACAAGTCAGAGCCAGAGAGAAGAACCTTTATGCAGAGCCACAAATCAGTTGTGTTAACTTTTAGACCAATCACAGTCTAACTGACTGTGTCACAAATTGGGGTTGGTGCGCAACTACCTGCCAAATTTTGTCTCAGGAGCAGCTGTTAAGAAAAAAAAGAAATAACTATTTCTGATCAGAGTGACAACACTTATAGAATTTATAATAATAAAGAGACTGAAACATCTAACATCATCCAGGCAGGAACACTACAGTTCAGATCTACAGTGACTAAAAGTCAAAAAGTCCTCTCACATAGATTTTTTCTTCATGAGGGCAGCAGCCTTCATCACGTTGTTGGTACATAGTGTGCCTGAATTTGCCTATTTGGTCATGAGACAAAAAGAAAAAGGTGAATTGCATCCTGTGACCACCTGCACCTGTTGCATGCTTGTCAGTGCACTCTGGTACCTTTGTGTATGACTTACACAAAACTATGTTAAAAAAAAAAAAGGTATCAGCTGATGCAGTGCAATTTGGAGCACCTGGGTCAACAGGAAATAAAAGTTCTGTTCCTTTTTGCATTACAGCATCCTACACACATTTTACACACATCCACATGAACACTACTGGTGTTACTGATTTCCACACCTTACACTTGTATTTAGTTAGACCTTATATATATATATATATATATATATATATATATATATATATATATATATTATATACTGTATTATTAACATATTAACAGAAGTGGATCTTTAGTGTGTGTGTGTGTGTGTGGGTGTTTGAGCACATATTCAAAATGTGTTAAACTGCAGTGCATTACAAAACCCTTGAGAGACAACAGCCAGCCTGTTGTTAATGTCCCAGTGCAATGTCCAGATGTGTCTCAGTGCAGAAATGCCAGCAGAGCAGTGAGCCAGTGACCCAACGTGGAGCCCTTCACCCACAGAAGCAGTTCATACATAGTGAGTCTCCACAGGTTGAGAGACTCTGCCAGTGTGATCTGTAGATGCCTCCTCCTGGACTGAGCCTTACTCCTCTTATGCCTGTCAGCCAAAGCAGCAAAAGAAGAAAAGGGTCAGGCACAATTTGGTAGGTATTGGGTTGAATCATCAGCTTTTTTACAAATGTACTTGAGTTTTCCAGCTTTCTGGAAAAAGCTGACAAGACTTGGATAATACTTGTAGAATGAAAAAAACAGCTTAAGATGTAACAGAAAATATATCTTAAAAATGTAGACGAATAAGGGATCTATTGCAAACAATTCCCAAACGTGTATATATTAAAATTCTTTAACTTGGGTAGGGTAGGGTATTCTAAAACTAATATGAACTCATGTTAAGAGAAATGCTGTAAACTAGAGTGAGTTCATCCTCTATGTGACATAGACATGCTCAGTAAATTTCAGTCAAAGAAAGGCCTCCAAAACATTAGGATTCATCCTCTCTCTAACTATCATAAATACAAATAGGAAGTCCATGGCTTTATGGCTATTAGTTTTAAGCAACACTAGCAGCATGTCTCCAGGATGACCATGCCATCTAGACTGAAATACCTCAACAAATACTGGATTGAGTTTTTTGAAATCTTATTTCATTCACAGTGCCAAGAGGGCGAGGCCCTCTTTTTTTGATGATACTTTGGTGATCCAAACCCATCCTCTAGTCAGGGGATCCATCCACAGGCTGACATTTTATTTAAACAAATACTTTGGTTTATGTCTAAATACCTGCAAAACTAATAACATTAGCTGTGATTCATGTCTAGTGCCAATTCGCAAATGTGAGCATGTTACCATGCTAAACTTTATTTTTTTCTTAGGGACTAATTACTGTAAATATGCCAGAATTAGCCAGCACACTAGTTTCCATCCGTTGTACTTGGCCAGGTTTGAAATGATCTGCCTAAAATCAATCAGGTTTAAAACAATTTTCATGATGTAAAACATATATCAGTTACAGCAGAAGTGAAACACAGACAGATATAAGCAGAACACAGACATGGGCAGCAATAAAAGAGTATATTATGGTTCAACAAGGCAAAAACAAAACAATTACAGAACGTCTTTAATTACAGGGCAGTTCGCAAAAACAGATATGAGCAAAAGCAGAGCAGCAGCACTAAGGTACTGTAGTCAAGCAACAGGGCAGTTAGCAGCATAAAAGTTGCGTATTGACAGACAATCTGCCACGATGAAGGCATACAAGCTAGTCCTGACAGATTTGGTGGCTTGTAAGCCAAGTTTATCTGCTACGTAGGAGATAAACTTTAGGGCTTAATTATGCTGTTTTCAGAGTAAGAAAGCTGTGCAGAATGAAGTGCGTAGTAGGGTTGTGCCGATGGACGATATCATCGTCCATCGTGATGGTTGACCGGCATCACGATGGAGAGCCAACATTGTGATGCCACGCCCCCCACCCTAGTGGACGGGAAATTGACAACTTAAACTAGCAACTAGCTACGTGTAACCTATTTGTAGTGATACAGTCTCTCTCTCTCTCTCTCTCTCTCTCTCTCTCCCTGTCAGTATAGCAGCTCGCTCTACCTGGACTAGTAACGTATCAGCATGCGGTAACCATGCTCTGCGCCTCAGCTTGGACACAGCGGTCTCGTGCGAGAGAGAAAAGGCGTTAACGTGGAACGCTATCACACTTTCCTTTATCCCCTCATTGGACTAACTTGTGGATACTACTGTGTGCCTGCATCAATAAGTAAGTCTGATGTCCTGTGGGTACGGACAATGTTATGTAGGTTTTATGAATGTACGTTAGCAACAGCAGGCTAATTCACGAGGGTGATATTTAATCTGTTCATGTGCATAGTTATGTTTCTGTTTATTGAATGCGTTATTTAGTGCTAATATAACCGAGAATGTAGTTTAAACTCAGTAATGATGGTATATTATGTTATTACTGTCGCTCTGTTAAAGGCAAACGTTCCACTGTACTGTTGTTAAGCAGATCACAGACATCTGATTCAGTCTAGACTTTACGGCACCGTAGTTAAGTGAAAGTAGGTCAAGTTGTAATTTACTGCCTCTACCAGCGGCAGCATTTAATACTGTCTATTTACAGAGGGCATTTAAATGTATGTCTGATTGTTCTATGTTAACTGTTAGCCCATAGTAGTAAAAAAAAAAATTTAGGTAAAAAGGAAACAACGCGGACATTGCCATTCATATGCTGTCCATCTTCTAAAATGCAAAACTTCTCCAAATGAATTATGCTAGAACATACATTGCATTTTGTTTGCGTTAGCATGGGCATTATATATATATATATATATATCCCCTTGGTAGTATCCACACAATAATCAGCAATAGTCATATCTGACTACTCCACAGTTACTTTCAACCTTTACTTTGACCGTAACCCTAAGGATCATAAGATATGAATATTTCTGTACACATATCTTGGAAGCTATTGAACTCTTTTTGGAAACCAAAAACACTGAATACATCTGCCCTATGCTATTATAGGAAACCCTAAAGGCCTTTTGTTAGGGGTAAAATGATTTCATATACATCTTATATTAATAAAAGTTGCAGAGCGCGCCAAAAAGAACTGGAAGAATCTATCGCCATTTAAAATATCGCTACTCAAACAATCACCTCGCCTTTAGAAGGAAAGGTTGAAACTTACGACTGAACTTGATCTTTTGAGAACGAAAGAGGCTGAACAACTTTTGCTCCTTTCCCGAGGCACTCTGTATGAATTTGGAGATAAGGCTAGTCGGTTATTAGTCCATCCATCCATCCATCCATCCGTCCATCCATCCATCCATCCGTCCATCCATCCATCCATCGTCATCCGTCTCTTCACCTAATAACCTATTGTACATGGGTTATAGCCCACCAGCTGAAAACTTTGGCTGCTTTCAAGCAGATTATTCAGATCCGCACGACATGTGTGCACTTACATCCGACGACGTAGAAATTAACAAAGGTTTTAAAACATTCTATTCTCAGCTTCCTACATCAGAGACCTCCAATAACGAAGCTCATTTGTCTGAATTTTGCAGGACTAGACAAAACAGCGATTTCAGAGGATTACAGACAGATGTTGGACAGCCCTTTGCAACTTTCCGTGATTACCGAGGCAATCAATCTGATGAATAATAATAAATTACCCAGACTGGATGGTTATCCGGTGGAACATATTTCAGAAAAATAGCCTCCATTAATAGTGAGGATGCATTATCCACACCCGACTCTCCCCTTCCGACCCAGAAAAAATCATATTCCTTGATGCCGAGAAAGCCTTTGACAGGGTGGAGTAGTACCTGTTCACCGTGCTGCAGCACTATGGCTTCAGAGGCAATTTTGTATCTTGAATTTGATTGCTCTACACCTCCCCTCAAGCATTGATGTGCACAGATTCTTACCATTCTAAACCCCTGGGGTGCCCGCATTTTGCTTTGTCTCTCTATTCATATGGGCAGGTAAAAATCATAGAATCTGTAAAGCGGCTCTGCAGCGGAGTAGACTTTCAGGTGGACCTGGCTTACCAAACTTAGTATGTTATTACTAGGCAGCAAACGTGAACAAACTCTCACTCTGGTTTACGTCCCCAGAGAACAGCTTGTGTCAATTGGAGTCTAACTTATGTACGTCCTCATCACTGCAGGCTTTGGCATATGGTATCCTACTTGCATTACTCACAGTTCACGTCTAACTCCATTGTCGTTGCCAGTCTGAAAGTCTAGGCTCAAGAAGAATTGATCCGAGGTTCACGTCCTTGGCTGGAAGGGGTCTGCGTTAATTGAAAGATCTCTATGCAGAAGGGTCCTTTGCGAGTTTCAACCAGCTACGAGCCATGTCTGGATTTACCAATTCAGACTTTTTTAGATACTTCCAACTATGTGATTCTGCAAGAACTTATTCACTGACATTTCCGCTTATCCCACACTACCACTAAAGGTCATGTCTCCTGTCTGAATGACCTGTTGCTGGCAAATTAATTGACTATTGAAAAAATCTAATTGGACTGGGAAAAAGAGCTACAAGTTTTTGATTACAAATATACAAATATCAAACTATCCTCTCCATGTATTCGGTTTAACCTTATTCAGTTTAAAGTGATTCACAGCTATGTTTTCGTAGCCATTTTTGGAAGACTTCCACATGATAGTCACAACAAATATTCAATCCAATATGATTGCTTTCTCTTCCCTAATAGCACGAAAGAAAGATTCTACTGTTGTGGAAATCTATGCTCCCCTCATTTAAATTTTGGCTTTATGACATCCTGTCCTTTTTATAATTGGAAAAATTGTATTTATTATTATTGTAACTGTTGATTAGCTATTTTGAATGTCTGCCTGCGGGTAAAATTGCATAGTAGAATCCAAAACATATATGATGAATCTGTCAGCTGCTTTCCTGTAGAAGTAATGTGCATGTTAACACAGTTATTAACATGTCTTTGATTGCTCTGCATCTTTTATAGGATGGCGGTTGAACCCAATTTTACTGCAACAACTTTAATATGAGCATTATACAGTGAGGAGACACAGTTTTGTTTTTTGTTTCGTTTCTTATCCTATTTATGTATTTGCTTATATTTTGTTTTATTCTGTCCTTGTCTGTTTGCTCTTATGTCTTTTTTGTTACGGAAACCTGTAGGGAAAAGGGGGATGTGGCTTGGAGGGATTAAGAAGTCGTACTGACTTGGAAACACTGAAATGCCTTCTGCTTTACTCGTTTGTGTATGTATATCATACTGCCAGATTTTCTTGAATAAAACGTTTGAGCAAAAAAAAAATTCTTTACATCTTGACTGAGCTGGGCCAATAAAAGTGTTGACTTATACATTCCAAGGTATTTTTTCCTATCCAAATGACCACCGAGAGATGACTCATGCGGCAGTTGCCACACCACAGGACGGTACGCAGACCCTCAACACCTTCTCTTTCCTGAATATGAATTCTGCCATCAGGGAGATACAACATCTAACTTATTGAAGCATCTCAAACGGCAGCACAGCAATGGGAATCTTCTCATAAGAAACCCTGACGATTACAGGGAGACCTCGTAGACCTTTATGCCGCTGGTGAAATGGCAACAGTAATTTGAGGAAGACGAAGACATAGGCGAGGCTGAAAATATTTTTAACACAAGAATCACACTTTGTCAGTGAACACAACGTCATTTAGCGTTACAGATCAAGCAGCCATGCAATATTAGAGTTACTGGAAGAAATCAAAGATGAAATTTAATCTCCCACTCAGCGTTCACATCCCATTCCAGCAGTTGTTAAACTCCTCGCTACATTACAAATATTGGCATCAGGATCATTTCAAACAGTCATAGCATCAGCAGTGGGAATATTGCAGTCTGCACTCAGCCATATCATAGCAAAAGTACCGCTTTGCTACAGCGCAATTTACGGTATAATGGGCGGAGAAAGACGCTGATTGCCTGATGGGTGTCAGGGTTGATAAATACTACGCAAAATGTGGAAGCATAGCGTGCGCTATTACCGAACTCGCATAAACAGACGCAGTGCAAACTGCGCTAGTGTTAGTAAATTAGGCCCAGAGAGTGAACAAGATCTGAAGAGGCATGTTGCTGGGTATATCGTGGAGGAGATGTTACTTATTTCCACATTTGAGTCACGCTCATTTTCGATGTACAATAAAATATCCACAAAGAGCAATGTCTAGCTACCAAAGAGAAAAACGTTTGCTGGCATCTCGAAAAAGATTATGCGGTGATGGAATCAAATTTTAAAAAAATTCCAAGGCGTTTAAAGTATATCAGCCTGTAAATTTGGTGTCTGATTCTGAACTGGAAGAAGACAGTGAGGAGGATATCACTTTTAAATATCTCACAGAAGCCCTCTCCACAGAGTCTGACGCTCAGTTTACTCTTCCCCCACATTACAGCTGTGCATGTGCAATATTCAACTTCAAGCACAGAGACCAAGGCCGTGGATAGGTGTAGCGTAGCGAAATTCACAGCCCTTTTGACCAAGGCGATCTACATTTGCAGCAGATCAAGTGGAGGAAGATAGCTGCAGAAAGCTACTGCTACCAGTTCCTGCAGGAGTACGTCATCAAGCCTCTTCCAGCAGCACTGGACATTTTACAAAGAGATAAGTGTTGTTATGGGACTTTATTACCAACCCCCGAAGTCCTGATGTCAAGGACATTTGCTTTGAAAGACCCCTCTCAAAGATGACAGCTGGTCTTCCACATATCATTGTGAAGGTATGCCTATATTCTTAAACCTCTTATCTTAAATTTATTTGGGCAGATTTGTTGCAATACACCACAGCGGAAAAAGATCTTACTGCAATATTTGTTTTTTAAGAAGTCAGTACAACTAGATACCCAGATAAAATATAATTCAAATGACAAATTAAATAGTAATTATTTATAAAACTACAAGATTTAGGTAACATAGTATTTTCAGGCCATTCAGACTCGTTTTGCTCGTGTACTAGATAGCAAAGACGCACTTCTTGCAGCTGCCAATTGCCCGAAGTTCAAACTCAGATGGCTGTGAGATGAGGGTGGGAGAGAGCTTGTGAGGGAACTTCTGACGCACAACTGCTCACTGCTGACGTCTGTGTCCACGACCTCAGCCAGCCAACATGAAATGGACTTCTTGCATTTGAGACCGAGCCAGAGGACTACTAAGCAGAAAAATAAATGGACTGTATTTATATAGCATTTTACAACGTAGTACAGGAACCACTGCCATGCCATCTGCGAACCTCACAATATGATTGCTCGGCTACCTCGCTGAGCAGTCATAGGTCAGCAGTGTGTACAATAAGGGACTCAGGACGAGATGAGATGAGATGCTTTGGATTCTAACAAACTGGAGCCTTTTTTTCATGATTATTGGAGTGAGTGCTGTTGAGCTCTTTGGGAAAGGGATCTTTGGGACAGAGATAATAATGGCAGTCTAAAGGTATGTTAAGCGTGGCAGTATCTATCTCTACACATCCTTTGCTTTTGATGTTTTGTTTTTAAGAATTATTAATTTTAGTCCGTCTTCCTCAAAAATAGTTCTTTGTAGAAAGGTGGTTCTGCAATCTCAAGTAGTGTTTGTTTGAATCACAGAAAAAGTCAATAGTGTGCAATAGTGGCCGACATATCAAGCTATAATAAAGGCAACAATGACTCTATCAATTACCTCACTATGATGATGCAGATGCAGCAGTGACGTAGGCAGAAATTGTATTTTGGGCAGGCCAGTTCAAAAGTGAGTGGGCCTATAGTTTTTCCCAGAAAAGAATGACTTAAATAATAATTAAACCTTAAGAGAGTAGAAAAAAGAATAGACAAACTGCAAAAACAGTGACACCTTTACTTTGCAAAATTCGGCAAAGGCAATAACAACAAATTTGTCTAAACATCATGTTGAACCAACAGAGCTCAATAAAGGCTGGACAAACCACCATAGACAACCTGTCTATTTTATTCAGGCTAGTCAGCAGTGCAAAGACAGTTCACCCGAAAAAAAAGTAGGCTAAAAGTAAAAGAAATTCAATGAAAACTCTTAACAGAGCACGGTTTGAAATAAATAACAACGCACTCCATAATTTCTGTTAAATCAACCATATACAATGCAATCAGCCTGGTGGAAATTAAGATTTTGTGCCAAAAAAATAGCAACTCATTTAAACTAAACAATGTAGTCTATAAAGCATACAGCTATACACAACACACCACTTAGTTAAATTACTTCACAGGCAACTATGAAGGAAATGAGTTAAACAACAGGCCTACCTTTGTTGTTTGCATTGTACGAAACAAGACACAAGCTCCTGGATTTAGTGTTGAAAACAGAGATGATCTCACAGAAGAGTCACAGAGTTCTTTTTCAAAGGACAAAAGGCAGAGGTTGTTGAGGAGGGGAGTACTCATGGATGCTCTGAGGTCCGTTTTTATCCTTCCTGCAGAACAGTCTCTCAACACTACAAGAAGTCATGGGAAGGGTGATGATGACTTGAAGTAGTTTGTCGAGGTTTGGAAATATGTCACTAGCACAAATGTCCAATACTTCCATGAAGGATGGAAATTCCAGGCCATTTCCGACGCAGTTGCTCAATGAATACTGTTAGTTCAGTATCCTTAACCAATATATGAAAGTGATCACACGGGGCCCGCAGAGAATCCTTCTCTTAGTCTTAGACTGTCTCAGAATGTGGGAGAAAAGTTGCTGCTGCCCTCATTATTCCATACTGATCCTCTTGGAAACCGTCGGCAATGCAGACGCAGAAGAGGAGGAACACCCCTGGCCTCATATTGAAAGCATGTTTAGCTTAGTAAAAGTGCAAAACAGCAGCTACATCATGCGGTGTCTTCTCTGTCTACCAAAACAAACAGACATTTCAGCATTCAAAAACTCAACATCTAACTTGAGGAAACATGCAGCGGTAAGTTTCCTAAATTCTTTTTTTTTTTTTGCTGTGGATAGGCCAATGTTTGTCTTTTAGGTTACATATGTTTTAAACATTTCCTATATATATATATATATATATATATATATATATATATATATATATATATATATATATATATATATATATATATATCCAAATTTGATGTCATAAGTCTCTTTTAATGTCTTGATCTCCCTGTAGCCTCACAGATTATTTTTTTTTATCCACAGAGGGTTCACCCCAACAAACTGTCTAAGTACACAGACTTACTAGGGAACCACAGAAAGCGCAAGTCCTCCTCTTCCAGCGATACTCCTGTGAAAAATGCAAAAATCACAGCCTTCGCTGCCCCAGGGCGGGTAACACAAGCAACACTTGACAAGCTGGTGCTAAATTTTGTATCTGACGCCATCCTTCAAGACTTTGACAGAAATCTTGCAGCCTCATACAGTAATGACAAGGAAAACATTATGCACAAGAATACAAGAAGCTGCAAAACACAACAAGAGCATAATCATCAAAAAGCTGAGTGCTGTGAACTATGTTGCTACCACAACAGACTGCTGATCTGCCAGACAACGTAGCTACTTAGGTGTCACCTGTCACTGGATAGACAACACATCACTGGAGAGGCACTCTGCTGCATTGGCTTATAGACCTGTCAAAAGCTTGCACACATTTGACGTCCTTGGTGCTGCATTAGAGGAAATACATTCTGAGTACCACATCAGGGAAAAAGTGACCAGGACGACAACAGACAGTGGCTCAAACTTCCTGAAGGCCTTTCGATTATATGGTGAGGAGAAAGAGGAGGAAGCTACCAATGTACAAGAGGAGAGTGACTCCACCCTTGATGATGCAACAGAAGATCAGAGTGAGTCAAAGGCAACACAGTCTCACTCCCTACTCGTCAAATGTATGACGCATGGTCAAGGACCCTGGCGTCAAGTTTCAACGAAATAGGGGTACCCTTGACGTTATTTTTCGACGAGGGGGTCAGATAGACATTCATGTTATTCCCTCACCGTCGGATAACGACGAAAGAAAAAAACACACCCCCCGCCCCTTAACTCAAAACTATGACAGTTATTATTGTTATTTTTAGCCCAATAACCACTGTTTTAATCAACATTATTCACGAGATATTATCATGGTTTATATGTATTTATTTTGATGTTATTATTTCGGTCTATTTCGGCCAGGGAAGCTGGGTTGCTTTTTTGTTGATTTATATTTTTTAAACTATAACGCTACATCTATCAACATTTATTTAGATGTTATCATGGTATTCATTTCTTTATTTTAATAATATTATTTCGGTCTTATTACCGGTGAAATATTACAGTATATGCTGTAATACAGAACATTACGATATGATCCTAGCAGGACGCATTCAAAGCCGATATCCCCCAATGCAATGCGGCCATTCATTTCAAAGAATCGGGCAGCGATCAGCGGGTATTTAACGCCAGGATCGCTTCAATATACATACATACAGTCAGTGATTGCGTCACCAGCAACAACACGTTGCTCAGTTTTGTTCCAGTAAGTTATGAACCATAATAACGTTTAAACGAATCCGCGGAAAACTCCGGAAGTGACGTAGTACGTCCCGCTCAGCGGATACGAAGATTAAAATATATAATATTCGTAATATTGATGTTTTTTTTCTAACGTTGCATTTGAGGAGTTACACAATAAAGACAGCAATAATAATAAAATACAGTTTCATGTATTTGTCTCATGTAAAGTGTGCTCGGCCGGCCGGCGGGCGGCCTCAATCTGAAATGGAATCAAGCCATTTTACGGCAGACAGACAGAAACACAGGAGCCGAACGAGTCCCCCCACCGACCCCGGAAGAACTACAAGTGCTCAAGCTTTGTAACAGCTTCTGTGGCGTTTCTTATGGGAGTTGTAGTTTTAAAGTATATTGGTATATTTCTCATAAGTAGAAGTTGGCAGTGTATAATTTTGGATACACCCTGGGTTTTTTGCGATGGAGAACACACTGGTGTCATCAGATTTTAAAAATCGAATCGTTAAATAGGTGAAAATAGCTTATTACCATATTTGACAGTGCTTACAGTAGGTACAATTTGGTGACCACAGCTACATGATAGCTGAGGTCCAGAACTTTCTAGAACAGCTGGTCTTATGTGTGTAGCACCTTCTGTTGCTAAATGACAAGCCTTCATACATGTGCTGGGTTCAAGGTTCAGAGGTCAATATTTCAAAGCAGGAGTAATGTATCCTCTTCAGACTGACATTACTCTCCAGGTTGAGACCTTTCCAACGATGTGTTTGCTATAGTCCCTATGACAACGTTTTAATTTTTACACATCATGGAGACCACTTAGCAGGAGATACTTTATTATCCCCAGCGGGATATTTGCCTTGAGTTCAAATGCTTCACAAATAACACTTGACATATTGTTTTATCATACAGCTGACATACTTACAATAAGAAACAACATGAACAAAGTGATATAGGCTAGACTGAAGCACATCACACAGCAACAATCTATTGCTCATCGTTCACAAACAGTGACAAGAGCAACGCAACCATGCTTCATATCATGAAGCTATTGCACACCCTCAATCTCAAGCAAAATTATTTAAAGTTTTAATTGAGGTAGGTCCATATTAGGCCTATAGTTTAGAAATGTTAAGTTTACCCATATCTTCTGCCAGAGGATAAGAGCTCATACTTGGCATGGAGAATAAAGATAGAGCAGACCATTCTTGCCTGGAGAGACTGGTTTCTATTCCTCTCCACAACCTTCATGACAGTCATATTAATATGCTCTGTAATGCAGCCTGTATAATAAACCTCTTAATCTGATTCACCATGAGTGTCTGCTCTAAATGATAAGACACACTTTCAACACGGGCCTTCCAGCCAAAGGTGTTGTCCATATGAACACCATTGGGCCTATAGGAGCAGAGCCGATGGATTGGTTCATTATTTATGACCTCTGATATCCTCTGACCCAGCTCTATCTCGAGAGTTATCTCAACTTCAGTTTCAAAGGGGCAGCTTTTCTTAGACATGAGTAGGGGGGACACCAAGGAAAAAAGGTTGGGAACCACTGCTCTGACCCATGTCATGACCCTTTTCTCAGCTTGTGAAATGGTTGAATGAGATGTGTGAGTTTTGTCTTTGTGCAGTAGGGCTGAGGTAGAAGTGTGCCAAAAATGCCAAAACACATGTTGTATATGTATACATACCAAAACAAAGCTATATACATCTTACTCTGTGAACAAAAACCTCAGCAAAAATCTGCTTATCCTTTTAATTTCCTGAAAATGCTTCCTAAAACTAGTCCCTTCTTAATTTTGAAAAGGTAGTCTCAGTAAAGGCTACAAGCTGTAACCACGGTGATTGATATGAGGATCATCTTCTGAATATAATAATTAATATGTTAGGCCTACCATAAATTGATATTTCAAAAAAGTAATTTATTTAAAACAACTAATAATGCAGTGTGATTTTAAATCAAACTAAGTTCCACACATAAATATACTCATGTTTTTCCCCTTTAGTCTTTGCTATTAATATTCATCAACTGCAAAATTAGAAAATTGCGTTTTTAAATAACTATGCATGGAAAATAAAATAAAAAATGCTTCTCTTTGTATATAGTTTATTGTTTTTCACAACAGTACAATTCAAAACAAATGGAAATGAGTCAAACAAGCCATTAGGCTGTATTAATAAACTACTCAACTGTAGGTTTTTTATATAGTATATATAAGGCAAATCAAAGTGCTAAATATAAAACACCATTTTTTCATTATTAGTATTTTATTGTGTAAATTCTCACGTACAACGTGGAACATTCTTTCACAGACGAGGTTGTGGAATTTCCACGTCACTTCCGCGGATTCGTTTAAACGTAGACAAATAAATGAAACTGTATTTTAATATTATAACTATCTTTATTGTTTAACTCCTCAAATACAACATTTGAAAAAAACATTAATATTACGAATATTATATATTTTTATCTTCGTATCCGCTGAGCGGGACGTACTATGTCACTTCCGGAGTTTTCCGCGAATTCGTTTAAACGTTATTATGGTTCATAACTTACTGGAACAAAACTGAGCAACGTGTTGTTGCTGGTGACACAATCACTGACTCTATGTATGTATATTGAAGCGATCCTGGCGTTAAATACCCGCTGATCACTGCCCGATTCTTTGAAATGAATGGCCGCATTGCATTGGGGGATATCGACTTTGAATGCGTCAAGCTCGGATCATATCTAATTACAGCATATACTGTAATATTTCACCGGTAATAAGACCGAAATAATATTATTAAAATAAAGAAATGAATACCATGATAACATCTAAATAAATGTTGATAGATGTAGCGTTATAGTTTAAAAAACTATAAATCAACAAAAAAGCAACCCAGCTTCCCTGGCGAAAAGAGCCGAAATAATAACATTAAAATAAATTCATATAAACCATGATAATATCTCGTGAATAATGTTGATTAAAACAGTGGTTATTGGGCTAAAAATAACAATAATAACTGTCACAGATTTCGAGTTAAGGGGCGGGGGGCGTGTTTTTTTCTTTCGTCGATATCCGACGGTGAGGGAATAACATGAATGTCTATCTGACGGACCCCCTCGTCGAAAAATAACGTCAAGGGTACCCCTATTTCGTTGAAACTTGACGCCAGGGTCCTTGACCATGCGTCATACATTTGACGAGTAGGGAGTGAGACTGTGTTGTCAAAGGTGGAGTATCAAGATGTGTCTGCTATTCTGGATGACAACACAGGCCTTGAGTACCAACTTCCAAGGCACCAAAAGTGTGCATGCCATCTCTTCAATCTTCTCTATCAACAGTTGATGCCACCGCTGCAGGAGGAGCTGCAAACGAAACCTACAAGAAGCTGTCTCGGTCTGCTTTTGCAAAATGTCATGCTCTTTGGAATAAAACCAGCAGGTCAACCATGGCTCATGAAACAATGAAACGTGAATGCAAGCTGCAGTTTCTCCGACCCAATCAAACACGCTGGAGCTCCCTGTTCCTCGCTGTAGAAAGGATTGTGCGCATTCACAGTGAGCAAGGAGAACAAGCAATTCTTAATGTCTGCACAGCATTAAAGATAAAGATGTAAGTTGACAAAATGTATATTTTGTTTTTAAAGAATAATAAAAATAAATAAGACTTGCTGATTAATGGGTGAATCCACTTGTCTCAAGTAACTAAGTTTTCTTTGCATGTTGGTGTGACAATTGTGGATGACTTGAATGAAATAATTTAACTAATTTATTTTATTTTTATTTATTTGTGTATTTAACATGTACAATGCATAACAAAGACATTGTACCAGAAATAGCTATAAGTCATTTTATCTTTTATAGGTTTAATCCAGCTGAAATGGGGTTTTTGGTTGAGTATGCTGCTGTGATGAAGCCTGTTGCCATGGCCCTTAATATCCTCCAAGGGGAATCATCTGTGCATATGGGCCTCCTGCTGCCAACACTTTACCAGTTGCGGGACAAGCTGAAGAGGTTGGAGTCATCTTGCAAAATGTGTACACCTCTTTTTCACGCCCTGCAGCAAGGGATCCAGAAACGTTTTGGAGACATCATGAAAGAGCCTGAGCTGATTGCAGCAGCAATACTCCTACCAAGATTCAGAACATCCTGGACCACAGAGGAGAACATCTTAAATGCTGGTAAATATACTTGTTTATCGATTCAAATGTGAACCAGTAGACATTGACCTATATAAATCGGTATAATGTTACTGTCATTTAGGATTATAGTGTGTCAGTGACAAACCACAGGGTGGCAATATAGTTAGAAGCTCAGTTAGCTTTTAATGTCAAACATCAGCAGCTTGACAGCCTATACAGTAGAAGGGTAAGAATAATGTGCAGACCTAATTATTTTGAAAAACAATTTATCTTGCCACAGGCCTTGACTACATCAGAAATCACCTCGACACCGACTTGGATGATGTCACCAGCACAAACAGCAGCCTCTCTGATGAAGACGACTTCTTTGCATTCATGGAGTTGGGAAAATCACAAGTAGGAGAGCTGGAGAGGTACCTTTCATGTCTGTCCCCTGCAGGTATGGATCTACTCCACACCTTTCCTCACATCAAGAAGCTGTCACTCAAAGTCAACACAGGTCTTCCTGCATCTGCAGCCTGTGAGAGACTTTTCAGTCCTGCAGGACTCCTGTTCACTGCTAAACGATCACAGCTTCACAGCAAGAACCTTGAGAGCCAACTACTGTTGAAGCTTAATAGTGACATCACTGAGTGATTCTTTGGTGAAATTGTTTGTTTCTGCATGTTTTAACACACACACACAGACACACACACACACATTTGTGTTACTTATTATTATTTTATTTTTTAAGTACTTGAATTTACCTGGATTATTTTAATTTGAGATATTTTGTAATTAATTTTAATTTATTTATTGATTGGATGAACTATAATTTGCCTAAAGATGATTATTTTGAATTTTTGTCTGTCTGATTAAATGTTTGTGTTAAAAAAAAAAATCAGACGTTACTCAACAGTTACTCAGTACTTGAGTAGTTTTTTCACCAGGCACTTTTTTACTCTTACTCAAGTAATTATTTGGATGACTACTTTTTACTTTTACTTGAGTCATATTATTCTGAAGTAACAGTACTTTTAGTTGAGTACAATTTTTGGCAACTCTACCCACCTCTGCCCACATTTTTCAGAGACTGACAATGATGGGCTTTGTAAACCCTGTGTGGCAAAATCGCTTGTCTGACATAATTTTCCATTTTCCAAATGTGACAAGTAAAAATAATAACTTTTTTGTTTGGATTTGTTGCAGCAGGGACTGCTCAGCAAGCACTTCTAATTACATTGAGTAACATCAGTACTTTGCTCACAGTGTGTGTCTGTGGATCGCTCAAGTTCCAAGCATGGGCGTCCTGCTTGGCACAAAACAACACAATGTCTAAAACGACTTTTAGATTGTCCCGATTCCTTTCAATAAATGAATAGTCCATGGCATCATGGCTATGCACCTGAGATGAACGTTATGACATTTCTTAAATTTTGTTATGGTGTTTACTGTTTAGTTTTCATGTTTTCTGTCTGTTTTTCCTGTTTCCTGTTTTATTTTGATAGTCTGGTTTTCTGTCTTGTCTAGTTTACTTCCTGTGTTTTCCCGCCTTTGTTGAATGTCCTGCCCCGCCCTGATGTGTTTCACCTGCTGTATCACCTGTCCCTCATTTGTTCATTACCTCATGTATTTAACCTATGTGAATCCCTTGGTGTCTTGTCAGATTGTTTTGTGTCTGTACCCTTGTGTTGCCTCCCTGTGCCTTGTGTTCCTGCGTGTGTCAGTTTGCTCTACCTGTGTTTAGCCTGTCAGTTTGTGCATTTCCCTGTGAGTTTTCCAGTCGTTGTACTGCCGCTTTTTGTTCACATTAAATCCCTGAGTCGCCTCTATCTCCTGCCTGCCTGCCTCTCTCTCTCTGCGTTTGGGTCCACATTCCCTGCTCCCTCAACAGATTTTTGCTATCTAAAATAGCCATTATATTTTCTTGTAAATTAAATTTTAAGTCTCCTCGTTCGTCCACTTATATCTGTGTTTGACACCCGCCATGTCTGCAATGAAAGCAGAAATACCTGGCGGAAATGTCCTAAAACTTAATAGCTGGTTGCAACTATAAAATGACCTAAAACGTAATCGCAATGCATTATTTATTCAGCAAATAACGTTTCCTTATCGCATAAGCCGTTAACCGATTTAGATTGTCTGTCTGTTGTGGCTTTTGCCACAACAGACCGCTAGCTCACATACACTATCTAAGAACCTGTGTGTTTAGGTCTGTTAACACAACAAAAGCTGCTGGGCCTGACCGAGTACCATGGCATAGTACTGACACACTCCACGGTCCCATTCTGTCTCAAGTCGGCTACCATAATCCCAGTCCCCAAAAACTCAATCAGTAACCTCAGTAACTATAGACCAATCGCACTAACATCAGTGGTTGCAAAATGCTTTGAGGGACTCATCTCACAACATATTAAAGCCTGCCTCCCCCCTGTATTTGACTCGCATTAATTTGCATACAGAGTAAAAAGATCTACAGATGATGCTATTTCCACAGCCCTCCACACTGCTATCAGTCACCTGGAACATCCTAGAACCTCTGTTAGAATGCTGTTCGACTACAGTTTGGCCGTTAACACCATCATCCCCGACATTCAAGTGAAAAACCTGGCTGACCTGGATTTACCTCCTGTCACTTGTGCCTGGATTAAGGACTTTTTGACAAATCGCCCGCAGTCCGTCAAAATCGGCACCCACGGCTGGCCCCTACCCTCCCTTGATGCCATCGCCAGCTCTCGTTGCCTCTCCAGATCTTAAAAGATTATCCATGACCACCTCCACCCTGGACATCACCGGCTCAGCCTGCTTCCCTCTGGGAGGAGGAACAGGCGCATAAAAACCAGAAACACTCAACACACATCGAAACCATTAACTTGCCTTTATTATCACGCAATAATATTACAATAATCATACACCATGTGCAATATTTTTCCTGTGTGTTTTTATGTCCTAAATTATTCTTGTTTATAGCTATTTATTGTCTATCTTGTTTTTTGATCTATAATGTACCTTCAGTTGTGGCACGCACAATTTCATTGTATGGGTCTCTGTGCAATGACAATAAAGGTTTATCTTATCTCTTATCTTATCGAAAAGATCTAGTCTGCATAAACCCTTCACCAAATGACTCATTAACACTTCTCAAAGATCCTGATTTTGACAGTTTTAGAGCAGAAAAAGAAGATGAACTGGAACAAAATATTAATACAAGTAGGTAAGTTTTGTGGGCATTCCCAAGGATAAAGAAGGAGGAGATGCAGTAAAGTTGTTGTTGTTGAGCTGATTCGGGAATTGCTGAAAATTGAGAGACAACGTGAGATTGAATGTGCACATAGAACCGCCGGCCAACAGCCTGGGGCTGGGGACAGACCCAGAATCATGCTGGGGAGATTCCTGAGATGCTCGGACAGGGACCTGATACTGCGTAAAGCGAGAAATAAGAGCAAGCAAAGAGCAAGCTAACCTGAAAGCAAATCAACATCATGCTATTTCCAGACTTCTCCTGAGCTACACAGATGAAGCATGACAAATTCAAGGAGTGTAAGAAGAAACTTCATGAGCGAAAGGTGAGATTCAGAATCTTGTATCCTGCCAAACTCAAAATAGACTCTTAGGATGGAGTTTGACATACAGTAAAACAGAGCAGCTATAAGTACAAAATGCTGGAATTGAGGTGTGGGGACGAGCTGGGACTGCAGGACCTAGTGCCTGTAATACATTACTACCCATGGCACATAAGTTGGTTAATATTTTATAAGAAATACAGACAAGCTCTACCACTGTCAGCAGTACAGCACCAGGCAAGGCAGAGACCCTTTGTGTGTGTGTGTGTGTGTGTGTGTGTGTGGTGTGTGTGGGTGTGTGTGTGCGTGCGTGTGTGTGTGTGCATGTGTGTCCAAAGCCCTGTCCCTCAGCCATCGCCTGAAGTGACAGCAAAAGTATTTATGATTGAAATAAAAAAAGTGTATTTGTACTATTATTATTATTATTATTATTATTATTATTATTATTATTTTCACCTTTTCTGTCTACTTTACTATCTAATATTGTATGTGCTGTCTGGTTGTTCATGGTGTGGGTTCTGTTATTAAGTTTTTTACTGTTTCTAGGTTTAAAAGCAAAAAGGATATTTTTTTAAGTTTAATGTTTTATCTAATTCATGTAATTTTAAAAATGACTTTATTTGACAGTGGAAACATTGGAAAGTGTAAATTATAAGGTTTCTGTCAATATGGTAGCCATGCTTGTATGATAAAAACTTGTAAAGCTATTAATCTAAATACATGACAAATGTATCCTAATCCTGCAATGCTCCACCTGCAGAGCTCTGGACCCCAGAGGGTTAACCCTTGTGTTGACTTCGGGTCACATTGACCCGTTTTCAATTTTTGTTTTATATCAGAAAATATGGGAAGTAGAAATAAGCGCTGAAAATATGTAGAAGGAAAAATGTAACAGTTTAAAACGTTGGAAAAAGCAAAAACAAACTGTGAAGAAAAGGTGTCAAAAACGTCAAAAAGGTTGACGGCAAGACAACACAAGGGTTAAGACACACCATTACGAAGGCACATGCACAGGCTTATCAAGCCAAGGTGTGTATGGCTTCACTGATTAGCATTGATTGGAACGGTTACCGAGCAGCCTTGTCCTGTAGATATAGTCTTTTCATTTATAGAACCAAGGTTACTAGGTAACCAACAATCCAGGCATCCACAACTCAATAACCTAGTCCTGCAGACTGGTTGCAGGTCTGTAACAGACAAAGAGCTGGTCTGCAGTCCTGTGGGCATGTGTCCTGTGAAGATACATTGTTTAAACCCATTCAACCCTGCTTTACCATCCCAAGAAGGGTGGAATGGGTGCTGCTAAACTGACTGACTGGTGTCTGACTTTGATCAGACCTTAGGGTGGAGTACAGGGTTTGTACAGGGTTTCTTCCCCTCAGCAGTCAGCCCCATTAACAAGGCCCCGGACCCCCACTGACATTGAATCTAATCCTTCATGCTGTCCTCTGCACATTCTGTTTATCCTGAATTTGCACATCCCTCAACATTCTTGCACAGCCTGCAATCCAGACAGCCTCTTTTTTTTTCCTTTCTTAATGTTATATAGTTATATGTATGTGTTATTTGTTTTCGAGACGAGAATCTCAACCCCCCTCTTACCCCCTTCAACCCTTTCTACCCCCCCTCACCAACACCAAGGCCTTTGAGGATCCATCTCCTTCACTGCCCCATACCCCACCCATGCCACTGCTCTCTCTGTTCACCCTTTGGCCTCTTACCCCCTGTCCCCTGTTGGAGTTCACTGACCAGATGAAGGAGCTGGTTAATGCTGGATCAAATTTACCCCCCTTCTCCCATAATTTACCCCTAGCGTCCACCTGTCCCTGTTTTGATACATTCACCAAAGGTAAAACGCCAGGCGCCTCTGCCCCCTCAACAACGGCAGCTAACTCTGTCTCCCTACGCTGATAAGGATGCTGTACAAAATGCAGTGAGCTTCAATTGATAAGTGCTGAGTTGATAAGCCAAGCTGCATGCCTAGTGGCACTCACTTCCCATGACAAGCCTGGGCCCTGTGTATTAAATTCTTCCTCAATTTATGTTGTGATTGGAAAAAGTGAAAAGAATGGTGAATCCACTAAGTAACAAGACACACTCAACTGCAAAGTTAGCACATTTAGCATCCATTCCTTGTCAGCCACAGCCTGTCTCAAAAAATGAGGCAGATAATTGTTTTAACACACCAACACTAGCCTTACTATATATTATATATATTTATATTATTTTTATGGCCATTTCCGCCCTGATATGGGATACATGCAGGAATTCGTCACAGGTCGGACTCAAACCCTGGACCTTCTGCGTCGAGGAATAAACTTCTATATATGTGTGCCTGCTCTACCAATTGAGTTAACCGGCTTTTGTAGCAAAATTACTTATTCAGATCAGATGTTCAAAAACGTAAACGTGCATGAAACAAATCTACCTGTATTTCTTTTATTTGAATATTTGTTTGCAAAAGTTAAAATGAAGCAACGCCTTCTGGGAATTTCAAGACAGAATCGAGTAGACCGCGTCTGCGTCTTTATACAGTCTATGGTGTGCGTCAGCGTGGTTGTTGGAAGTTGAAAATTGCAAGTTGGAAGCTATGGTTGGAAGTTGGAAGCTATACTGTTGACAAAAAAATTAATCGAGGCATCAAGCGACACAAGGGGGGGGTGGGGGCAGAGAAAAAGAGAGAGAAATATAAGAGAGCACTGTTGGCTGACGTTGAAAAATGCTGCAAACTGACTGATTTGTTTTTAAAATCAAGTACAGCTTCAGCTAGATTTAGCGCTAATACTGCTAGCATGTTAGCGACACATCTGAGCAAGCACACCAGGGAGAAAGACAGGACAGTGAGGAATATGAGGAAGAGGAAGAACAAAATGAGCAAGAGGAGGATGAAGAGCTAGACATGGATAACGAATCTATGGAACTAACCAACACAGAACAACAAGCCTGCTGTGGGTATGAATGTGGATTACCAGAAGCAACAGAGATGGAGACCAATGCTGCAGGAGGTAGTGTAGGTACAGTAAGTTTGGCTACTTCAGAATATTATATTATTATGGAGCAGCTGGCTCTCATGATTTATTAATGCTTTTTTATATATGTTTATGTTTTGCTGCAGTTGTTTATAGCATGGGAGTTTACGTTCACCATCACTGGGGCTATCAAAAGTGTGTGTTCTTTCCGTGCGTCAAAAGTTCTATCTGCGACCCCTACAGTATTTATATAGAACCTCATTATAACCGCTATATAATACAAAAGACATGGACATCTTACTTTTCACAATAGGGGACCTTTAACTCCTTTGCTGTGTCACATATTTGTAGTGGTTCATTATCAAGTGAAACCAGATATAAACAATGTATATGTGACGCAATGTGTGGTCACATTATGTGGTTTAATTATGTATATTTTGAATTGTTGGCATATGTATATTGCTTTATAAGGGCCTCATTTCTTTCATTTGGTGTAAATTCATTTTGTAAGCTGTATTCCAAATTTCCACCACAAGGGGGCCTCGCCTCCCAGTGAGACGGCATATTGTGGCTGTAGCTCGTCTTTAGTCTGGCAGAAGCGAGAGAAGGAAACAATACCTGTTGCCGGTCTCATCATTTTCCTGTTCTTTTCAGGTTAGTCACTGTTATTGAACATCTCCCAGCTGTCCGATCTCCCACTTCACTTTTCTGTAATCTTAACAAGCTATTCGTTTTGGTGCTTAACCCACCTTTTGTCAGGTTAATTTAGCTAGCTAACTGTAAAGACAGGTAAACGCGAAGGGGGGAGAAATTCGGCAGGGAGGAGATTTTCGGTAACGCTAACGGAGACATAGCTAGCTAACATTATGGATCGCCGATGTTGTAACTAGGATGCCTGGGTCTGATATTCTGTTTCCCAACGCTTCATTAAACTGCCGTTAGCGTCGTAAGCACACGGCACCGGCTTGGGCTAACGGTAACTCTCTATTGCTACATGTCCCGGCTGTGTCAGCTATCATCCCGAATGAAGTCTCTTTGTGCCGGGGGAGTGAGGCAGGCAGACCAGAGTGTGCTAGCTGGCTAAATTAGCATTAGATTAATCGTCTATCTATACAGCTAACGTTAACGTTACTAGTGAACGTATTCGTGGGTTAGCGCAGTGCTGCTTTTATCCATGTTCAAAACAATCATACTACTAATAACTTTATGACCGTGTTGAACGATGCTGTAACCCTATAATGTGTCCACCAAGCATTAGCTAGCATTAATGTTAGCTACTTGTCAACCAGCACATACACTGTAGTAACATTAAGCTGGATTAATATTGCTATGTAGCAGTAAATAAGGTTTCTGCTGTATTACTGTGCGCCAAAGTGGAATGTAATTAATCACAAAATGATGCCTTTTGGCAGCAAACGCTGTGTTACCAGTATTTTTTTCTGTGACATTGTATGATTTACAATTACTCTCGAACGTAGCATCTGGGTGCTCTGTTTTGACGGAAGTTACGAGTAACTAGATGGTGAAAGGTTATGACGCCACTGACGGGCGACTAAATAAAACGCGACGTGTCGGAAAATAAAATAACAGATTTCTCTGGGTTTGCCATTTGATGGAAACATTTGGGATAGTGTAACTACACAACTAAAACAAATAAATAACATAGGTATGCTCGTTTTTAGACATTTTAATACAGAAAATTTACATATTGTACCTAAAGGGCCAATTTTGTCAGAGAGTTGTTGTTATGGACAAAATGGGCTTTATCTACATCTTCAACATAAACTTTATTCTAGTCTTGTTTTATTAGGTCTTATGCCATCAGATTTTTACTAGAAGTCACTTGAAGGGATGGCTCACTGCGTCATGTTCCAGTGTCACTTCTGATGTCACTTCAAAGCAAGACAAAATGTCTCATGAAGATAAAAATAAAAAAGATTTACTGGTACGAGTTCAATCTTTCTGACCTGGCCATGGCACGAATGCAGCAGCGGGACATGTTGATGAAGGACGAGGAGGAGGCTCTGGTCTGTAAGGTCGTCTCAATTCCCCTCAGCAGGTCGTTGGTCTTCAGCAGCAACAGCATCTGCCGGGGCACTCGATTCAACAGCTCGCTGATCTGTGGGAGGTATAGAGCCGCATTGGTCCGTATCTCAACATCCTGGTAAGGGAAACAGAAAGAAAGACAAGCCATCTATTTACTGATTACATTATGTACAAGTCAAAGGCCCTGTATGGCCATACTGATGTTTTTCACTGATTTTGACCAACTAGATGTCTTCTGGGTGAATGCACAGGCCCACCTTTCTTGACTCTTCAAGGTTCGTTATGGCAGGACAACATACTGTTTGCCTTTATGATTTTAATTAGTTTATGAGGAGTTTGTGTGTTCATGTATGATCAGTGTGGGAAGTTGAATGTGTGAAATGGATTCTTTACAGATGTTGTGCATTTGAATCATAAGACTAGCTAACATGGTGGGGAAAAAGCATAGGGAAGTTTTAAATGTACAATTCTACTCAAATACTGTTAATAACACCTGACCATTGGACTGAATTTTTTTTTTTCTTGAGTGATTGCCTCTTTGGTTATTTTCGTTTGGCTACAAAACTCTGATTGCTTGGTTGCTGTTTCACAAAAGCAGAATTTATAAATCCAGGATAACAGGATAGTCTAATCTGGACAGCCTGGCTTGGTGCGTTTCATGAAGGCCAAACCAGGCTGAGGAGCACTGACAGCCAGAGGGGCCGCGGGCCCTCGTGGGCCGTTTGGACCGGCCGGCGAATCAGCGAGCCGCATAATTGTCAAAGCCATGCGGCCACTTCATTGTAAACAGCGGCCCATATAATTTCTCTCGGCAATAATAATGATAGTTGGCTAACCGATAGCCAAACTTGTCCAAATTCTTCACTCCTAGTGGTGATGTAATCTCATCAGTATTTATACCACATGAGTCTTTCGATATCACAGTCATGGTTACAGTCTACAGTCACAAATGTTTACGTCAGTCTGTATTGTTTTGTAGCGAAATTACTTATTCAGATCAGATGTTCAAAACCATGCATGGTTTGAAATAAAACAAATCTACCTGCATTTCTTTTATTTGAATATTTGTTTGGAAAAGTTAAAATGAAGCAATGCCTTCTGGAAATTTCAAGACAGAATCGAGTAGACCCCCTTTATACTGTCTATGGTCTGCGTCAGCGTGGTTGTTGGAAGTTGGAAGCTATGGTTGGAAGTTGGAAGCTATTGTTGAGAAATACTCTAAAAGACGTGTTCGTTTGATTTCTGAGGAGGAAGGAGAGGCCAGGGTTGCATTGAAAGATTAAGCAAAAGGTTTAATGAACAACACGATGAAAACGACATGACAAAAACAATCAAACATAAAACATGAAACACTGCCAGCAGTGGACTACAAGACATGCTTCCCCTTGTGGGGTCACAGTTTGCAGCCATGCAACATGACAAAACAATACACTGTAAACAGCGGACTACAACATGCTTCCCCTTGCAAGGTCACAGTTGAAGCCCTGAATCCTTCTCTGGATTCCACATTTATTCCCTACACCTGGATGGTTCCTCAAATGAAATCTTTCCCTATTGGTCAGATGTCTCTCAAAAGAAAAGGTGTACGTTCCCAATCAATGTGTCTTGAGGCCACACCCGGTCACAGGATCTTACCGAGGCTATGACAATTGTTTCCAAACTACAGGAATGCACATTCTTTTTCCTAATCAATTCTGGCTCAACAGGGGATGGCTCCCCAAAAAGCAGGAACAACAGTTACCTTTTCTGTGAGGACAATGAGTCTTCTACAGCATCTACTTTCATGCTAAATAACAGACATGACCTAATTAATTCTTTAGAAGCTTGAGAAGGTGTGAGCCAGACAAATGCTGATTAGGCTTAATCAGTATTGCAACAATCCTTTTCGACTCAGTTTCAGTGTCACTCAGTCACACAACAGTTTATATTTTTAAGTTACATTTTTTACCTAAAAGTATATTGTACTAAAACATAAGCATGGTTTTAACTTTTTTATCTTCAACACTATACTGTTGTCGTGGGGCAGAGAAAAAGAGAGAGAAATATAAGAGCACTGTTGGCTGACGGTGAAAATGCTGCAAACTGACTGATTTGTTTTTAAAATCGAGTGCAGCTTCAGCTAGCATTAGCGCTAATACTGCTAGCATGTTAGCGACACATCTGAGCCAGCACACCAGGGAGAAAAACAGGACAGTGAGGAATATGAGGAAGAGGAAGAATAAAACGAGCAAGAGGAGGATGAAGAGATAGACATGGATAACGAATCTATGGAACTAACCAACACAGAACAACAAGCTTGCTGTGGGTATGAATGTGGATTACCAGAAGCAACAGAGATGGAGACCAATGCTGCAGGAAGGACTGTAGGTACAGTAAGTTTGGCTACTTCAGAATATTATATTATTATGGAGCGGCTGGCTCTGATGATTTATTCATTTATTTTTTGATATGTCTATGCTTTGGTGCAGTTGTTTACAGAATGGGTTTTTTACGTTCACCATCACTGGGGCTATCAAAAGGGCGTGTTATTTCCGTGCATCAAAAGTTCAATCTGCGAGTTACGTAAACCCCCCCCCCCACGGTGCACCGCTGGTGGGTGGAAATGCCAGGGCCGTTTTTTGTTCCCAGTCCATCACTGCTGAGGAGGAGCGACTAGGTTGACCCAGGCTGAAGTAATTCGGATAGATGCGTGTTCACGGCTTTCCTTAAAGGAACACGCCGACTTATTGGGAATTTAGCTTATTCACCATAACCCCCAGAGTAAGACAAGTTGATACATACCCTTCTCATCTCCATGCGTGCTGTAACGCTGTCTGACGGCTCCAGCATTAGCTTAGCCCAGCACAGATCCTGCAGGTAACTGGTTCCAACTAGCCTACTGCTCCGAATTGTGACAAAAGTGACAAAATAGCGCCAACATGTTCCTATTTATATGTTGTGATTTGTAGAGTCACAGCGTGTACAAAAAACAACGTAACATGAGACACAGCCATCTTCTATCCGTAAACAAACCGGGAACTATATTCTCAGACAGGCTTGCTGCGACCATATAACTCCGCACAAGTACTATATTCTTCCGCCTGAGAATATAGTTCCCGGTTTGTTTACAGTTAGAAGATGGCTGTGTCTCATGTTACGTTGTTTTTTGTACACGCTGTGACTCTACAAATCACAACATGCAAATAGGAACATGTTGCCGTTATTTTGTCACTTATTCGGAGCAGTAGGATTACTGGAACCATTCACCTGCCTGTTCTGTGATGGGCTGATGCCGCTGGAGACGTCAGACAGCTTTACAGCACGCACGGAGATGAGAAGGGTATGTATTGACTTGTCTAACTCTGGGGGTTACGGTGAATAAGCTAAATTCCCAATAAGTCGGCGTGTTCCTTTAACAGACCACAATGTTGATAACATAATTGATACTAAAATGGAGAATAGACATTGTTCATAATTTATACAGCGTGAGCAGCAGCTTCTTGTATGATAATGTGAAACACATTATTTGTAAAAAACAAACAAAAAAACAACACGGGCACTGTAATGAAACAACAAGAGAAAGCATGGCAGACGATCGTGGACCGACGCATGTAGCCTAAATATATACATTTACTGACCACTGCTCTGAATTGAACCATAATCATACCACCAGTCATAATCATACCATTCAAGGATTAGGCTACTACTAACATTCAGTCGGTCCACTATTATCTGCCACGCTTTTTCTCACGTGTTTTACAGAGGAGAATAGAAGAGAAGTTTCCTTCTTTACATATTATATGATTTGCTTCCTCGTATATATATGGACATAGAAAAGACACTGAAGAAATTGGACTCTAAAATCTAGAAACTATAAAGAGAATTAAGTGACAAATTCCATGCACACTGTAAACATTAATGTAACAGAGTGATATTATTTCCCCCCAGCAAAATATAAGGTCAAAAACCATTGAGGTGTCCTCTCCCTGTTGTTACATGAATGTACAGTAGTCTACACTATATAGTTAGTGGTTCAGTGTGTTATGAGGGCAGCTGTTCTCTCCCGTCCTGTGTGTGTCTCTCCCCTTTTCCCTGTTGGGTCTGTGTGTCTGTCTGTGTGGTGTTGCTGCCACTGCCTGAAAGTAGGTCAAGGGGCGTGGCCGGGCAATCTACCTACCTGCACAGCTGCTGGTTATTCTGCCAATCTCGACCTGCTCAGCTGCTGTCGATTCCACTAACCACTGCTGCAGTATTTAGACCCTGGCGCCAGATCGTTGAAACTACCAATGTAGTAAGTTGGCTCCCAGAGAAAACCTTGTCACTCCTTGTTTAGTCCTGATCTCGTATTACTCGAGCTGTGTACTTCCTGCTTCTCTGTCCAGACCTACACCTCAGACCTGCTGCCGTTGCCTGCTGTTCTGCCAGCTCTACACCACTCAGACCTACACTTCAGACCTGCTGTTGTTGCCTGCTGTTCCCCCAGCTCTACACCACTCAGACCTTGCAACCTCCCTGCTCGGAATCTAAAGAGAGAGAGAGAGTTTGGACGCACCTCTGCCTGCCCGCCTCAGCCACTTTCCAGTCGGAGTCCTCCAGCTCAGTTCTTTCTGTTCTTGGCTGCTTTAAGTAGCAGGCTTTCATTAAAACGTTTATAATTATTACACTGTGTCTGCGTGTGGTTCTTTGTGTTTTGGGTCAGAGCCTCGGCCGTAACAGAACGATCTGGCCATGGACCCTACAGAGACACCACACGTGGTAAAAGAGGATGGTGTCCAGCGTGCTATCCAGTCCCAGAGACTTTTGTTAGGATAACATGACCAGTTAATCCGTACTTTACTGGATAACAATCAACAATTGTTAACTCAGGTCTCCCAGCTAACCACCCAAGTAGCTAATCTGTCTGCCTTCAGTTCTCCAACTCTCTCTACTCCTCAGCTTACCAACCCTCCACCAACTCTCTCTACTCCTCAGCTTCCCAACCCTCCACCTGTCTCCTCAGACATGGCGGCGGCTCCGTTTCACCGGGAACCCCCAGTTACGTCGCCAGAGCCCTTCAGTGGAGAGTTAAGTAAGTGCCATGGATTCTTGCTTCAGTGCGGACTGGGTTTTCAACAAAGGCCGCTGTCATTCGCTACAGAGTCTTCTAAGGTACATTATGCACTGGGGTTGCTTAGAGGGAGAGCGTTGGTGTGGGCTGAGGCTGTGTGCTCTAACCAACAATTGACTGGATTAACCTTTGCTGATTTTTCTATAAAGTTGAGAACTGTTTTTGACCATCCAGACCATGCTGGAAACGTGTCTAAAAGACTGTTAAATCTGAGGCAGGGCACGGACAGTGTGGCAGAATACTCTGGACTCTGGCGGCAGATTCCAAATGGAACGAGGAAGCACTACAAGGAGCATTTTTGAATGGTTTGAATGAATCAGTTAAAGATGAACTAACAACCGGTGATGAACCAAATGACCTGTTTTGTCTCGTTTCTCTTGCTATCAAGCTTGACAACAGGTTGGGGGAGAGGCGCCGGGACGGGTTACAACGCTCTCTACCTCCCGTACCTCACCTCCCTTGGGACGGCTCTCATCTTCACCAGACTCCATCACGAAGGCTGAGGAGGAGCCGATGCAACTGGGTTGTGCTCGGCTTTCCCCTACAGTTGCAATGCCTCCAGGTGGGTGAGTGCCTTTACTGTGGGGACACCTCACACTTTCTGGCTAAACGTCCGAAACGACCAAAAGACAAGGCTTGTTAGTAAGTGTGGGTCTACTAGCGACCCCGGAATCGGATCCAGAACCCACTATTCCCCGACTTCAAGTCCCTGCTACTTTACAATACCAAACTCTGTCATTGCCGCTCTCTGCTCTCATAGACTCTGGTGCTGAGGATAATTTCATAAATCAAAACCTAGTAACTTAAGCCAGTGTTTCCGTTGAGCCACTCCCAAAAACCCTCCATGTAACTTCTCTAGACGGACACCTCCTAGCGGAGATCACACATCAAACCGTTCCCGTTACATTAGAGAAGAACTATGACGTAGGAAACAGAGAGCTACTGGCGGTGAAACTGGCATTTGAGGAATGGTGGCATTGGCTGGCCGGAACAGAGCAGCCATTTGTGGTCTGGACTGACCATAAAAACTAGGAGTACATCCAATCCACCAAAAGGCTCAACTCTCGACAAGCCAGATGGGCCCTGTTCTTCAGCAGGTTTAATTTTATTTTGACATACAGACCTGTGTCCCGTAATGTTAAACCTGATTCTTTGTCCCACCAGTTTACTGACTCCGAAGAGACCGGCGAGTCTTTAGCAGTCCTACTCTCCTCATACGTCATGGTTGTGTAGTTTGGTGGGAGATAGTCACTGGTGAAGACGGCTCAAGCTACGGACCCTGGACCGGGAGATGGAACACCTAACCTGCTCTTTGTTCCTGAGGCAGTACGGTCTCAGGTGCTGTATTGGGTCCACACCTCCCGCTTCGCATGTCACCCTGGAATGAATCGAACGCTGACCTTGTTAAAGAGACGCTTCAGTTGAAGCAGATGTCCGGGCTTACGTGGTGGCTTGTTCTACCTGTGCTCGAGGTAAAGCCTCTTACCAGTCTCCCTCAGGTCTACTGCAACCTCTGAAGGTAATGATACTATACTTAACATCGTGGACAGATTCTCTAAATTTGCCCACTATATAGCATTACCTAAATTACCGACTGCCAGTGAGACAGCGGACCTCGTAGTCCAGCATGTATTCTGTTCCCATGGAATACTTGTGGACATCGTCTCTGACAGAGGCCCACAGTTCATTTCTCTCCCGTGTCTGGAAGGTTTACTGTGCTGCTCTGGGTGCATCTGTTAGTGCATCAGGGTTCCATCCCCAATCCAACGGTCGGACTGAGAGAGAAAATCAGGACTTGGAAGCGTCCCTTCGCTGTGTGGCTGCTCAGCATCCGTCCTCCTGGGCCAAACATCTCCCGTGGATTGAGTATGCCCACAACTCCCTGACCACCTCCGACACCGGCCTCTCACCTTTCGAGGTAGCCCTGGGATAGGGAAGGGTTATGTGCCTGAGGAGAGGACCTAGACGCTTTATTTTGGATCCTCAGTTGATCAGTTCAGGGTTGTACACAACAAATCTTGTGATATTACAACATCTACATGTTGTTGCAAGCGATAGAAAAAGTGACGTGCTGACCTTGACGGTAAGCGTATTGTCTCACTTCCGGTGTACTCGTGTTACGGACGCAAATCTGCTTTATTGTTTAATTTAGCGACTACAGACCCTTTCCAAAAAATTAGAATATCATGGAAAAGTTCATTTATTTCCATAATTCCATTCAAAATGTTAAACTTCCATAGATTATAGATTCAGGGCCCACAACTTAAATGATTTCAAGTATTTAGTTGTGTATTTGTACATAATTTGGGCTTCCAGCTCATAAAACCCACGAAAACAGCATTTCAAAAAATTAGAATACTGTGAAGAAATCACCATAAGAAGGACTGGACTGTTGGCCAGTGGTCCAAGGTCCTCTTTTCCAATGAAAGTAAAGTGTGCCTTTCATTTGGGAATAAAGGTCCAAGGGTTTGGAGGAAGACGGGTGAGGAACAGAACCCAAGCTGCTTGAGGTCCAGTGTGAAATATCCACACTCAGTCATGATTTGGGGTGCAATGTCCAGTGCAGGTGTTGGTAAACTCTGCTTTCTTAAATCCAAGGTCCGCATCAGTCTACCAGAATGTTTTAGAGGACTTCATGATTCCTTCTGCTGAGGATCTGTATGGAGATGCAGATTTCATCTTCCAGCAGGACCTGGCCCCTGCCCATACCGCCAGAAGCACCAAAACCTGGTTTGATGCCCATGCCATCACAGTGCTTGACTGGCCAGCCAACTCGCCGGACCTAAACCCCATTGAGAATCTATGGGGTATTATCAAGAGGAAAATGAGGGGCACCAGACCCAAAAACAAAAAGAGCTGACAGCAAGCATCAAGGAAATCTGGGCTTCCATAACTCCCAGGCAATGCCACAGGCTGATTGCCTCAATGCCACGGCGCATCGAGGCAGTGATTAAGGCAAAGGGATTCCCTACCAAGTATTGAAGATTGACGTATCGTTTTGAAAGTACCATATTTTGATTGATTTGATGTGATCCTAATTTCTTTTTTTTCTGCAAAAACTGAGATGTAAATGGTGATTTCTTCACAGTATTCTAATTTTTTGAAATGCTGTTTTCGTGGGTTTTATGAGCTGGAAGCCCAAATTATGTACAAATAAACAACTAAATACTTGAAATCGTTTAAGTTGTGGGCCCTGAATCTATAATCTATGGAAGTTTAACGTTTTGAATGGAATTATGGAAATAAATAAACTTTTCCATGATATTCAAATTTTTTGGAAAGGGTCTGTATTTGCCTGGTTTGAACTTAAACTACACCAGTTTTACTCAAGCACTTATAGTTCTCTTCTCTTACACCGACTTCCTCGCTGATCTCACAATTGTTAAAACGCTGTTAGCTACTTTAGCTTAGCCATTAGCAATGGCTAATTCCTCTCCCTCTCATGCTCTCTCTTACTCTGTGTGTCAAATGTTTAGCTATTCCTCTGCCTCCTTTAGTGATAAAGATACATGTAATAAATGTAGTTTATTCGCTGCTTTGGAGGCGAGGCTTAGTGAGTTTGAGGCACGGCTCCGCACCATGGAATCAAAATCATATGCTTCCGTAGCTAGCCAGTGCCCTGTAGCTGGTGCGTGCCAACATACTGTAGCTTCTGTTAGCAGTCCCCCCGGCCCACTCTTAGTCTAATAACCACGGTGTCTGTCCCCCGACTCAGATCGCTGAAATCAAAGGTAAACAAAAGAGGGGTTATACTTACAACCTAATTGGAATTAAAACAACCACTGCAATGATAGAACAGAATAGGAAAATTAGATGTGGACTATTAAATATTAGATCTCTGTCTTCTAAAGCAGTATTAGTAAACAATTTGATATCAGATAATCAAATTGATCTATTCTGTCTTACCGAAACATGGCTGGGCCATGAAGAATATGTTAGTTTAAATGAAGTCTTCCCAGTCATATTAATACTCAAATTCCTAGAGACTCAGGCCGAGGAGGGGGAGTTGCAGCCATATTTGATTCAAGCCTGTTAATTAATCCTAAACCTAAACTAAATTATAACTCATTTGAAAGTCTTGTTCTTAATCTTCAACATCCAACATGGAAAACAGTACAGCCAATTAAATTTGTTGTTGTTTACCGAGCTCCAGGTCCGTATTCTGAATTTTTATCTGAATTCTGAGTTTTTATCATATGTAGTCCTAAAATCAGACAAAGTACTTATTGTAGATGATTTTAATATCCATGTGTACGTTGACGACAGCCTTAGTATTGCTTTCAACTCACTACTAGATTCAATTGGTTTCAGTCAGTGTGCATAAGGCCACCCACTGTTTTAACCACACCCTCGACCTTGTGCTGGCATATGGCATCGAAATTGAAGATGTAATAGTATTTCCGCAGAATCCTTTATTATCAGACCATTTCTTAATAACTTTCAAATTTTTACTACCCGACTATACGAAATTAGATAAAAGCTTCTACTCTAGATGCCTGACAGTGCTATAGCTAAATTTAAAGAAGATATTCCAACAGCATTTAACTCAATTTCGTGCCTTAATATAACAGACGACCTTTATGTTAAATTTAGTCCCTCCCAAATTGATAATTTTGTAGACAGTGCTACGGCCTGCCTACGGACAACTTTAGACTCTGTTGCTCCCCTCAAAAAGAAGATGATGAAGTTAAGGAAACTTGCACCTTGGTATAACTCCCAAACTCGCAAATTAAAACAAATCTCGCGGAAACTTGAAAGTAAATGGCGTTCCACCAAACTGGAAGAATGTCGTTTAGATTGGCAAGACAGTCTGAAAACCTATAGGAAGGCCCTCAGAAATGCCAGATCAGACTATTACTAATCATTAATAGAAGAAAATAAGAACAACACAAGGTTTTTTTTCAGCACTGTAGCCAGGCTGACAGATAGCCACAGCTCTACTGAGCCATCTATTCCTCTAGCTCTTTGTAGTGAAGACTTCATGAGCTTCTTTAATGATAAAATTATAACAATTAAAGATAAAATTCATCACCTTTTGCCCTCAACTTCTAATGGTTCACCTTTAAACGCAGGACTGCTAGAAAGTATGACAAGACCTGACATATACTTAGACTGCTTTTTCCCTATAAACAACTACTGTTAAAGGTCTCTTCAGCTAAGCCATCTACCTGTCTTTTAGACCCCATCCCAACGAGGCTACTTAAAGAAGCGCTACCCGTGGTTAACACTTCATTACTAGATATGATCAATATGTCTTTATTAACAGGTTAGGTACTGCAGTCATTTAAAGTAGCTGTGATAAAACCTCTTCTGAAAAAACCCACCCTTGATCCTGAGGTCTTAGCCAACTATAGACCTATATCTAATCCCCCCTTCTTCGCCAAAATCCTTGAGAAGGTAGTCGCCAATCAGTTATGTGATTTTCTACATAGCAATAGCTTATTTGAGGATGTTCAGTCAGGATTTAGAATGCATCATAGCACAGAGACGGCACTGGTTAAAGGCTGAAAATGACCTTCTAACTGCTTCAGACAAAGGACTTGTCTCCGTACTTGTCTTACTAGATCTTAGTGCTGCAATCGACACTATTGACCATACCATCCTGCTACACAGACTGGAACACTTAGTTGGCATTAAAGGAATCGCACTAAGCTGGTTTAAGTCCTATTTCTCTGATCGATATCAATTTGTCCAGGTACGCTAAAGTTAGCCATGGCGTTCCACAAGGCTCAGTGCTTGGACCAATTCTATTCACCTTGTATATGCTTCCCCTAGGCAATATTATCAGGAAACATTCAATTAACTTTCATTGTTATGTGGATAACACCCAATTATACCTATCAATTAAGCCAGAGGAAACCAGTCAGTTAACTAAACTCCAAGCATGCATCAAAGGTATAAGAGCATGGATGACCTACAATTTCCTGATGTTAAATTCAGACAAAACTGAAGTGATTGTACTGGGCCTTAAACACCTCCGAAACGCATTATCCAAAGATGTAGTTACTCTGGATGGTATTGCCCTGGCCTCCAGCACTACTGTCAGAAATCTAGGAGTTATTTTTGATCAGGATATATCCTTTAATGCCCACTTAAAACAAACCTCAAGAACAGCCTTTTTTCACCTTCGTAACATAGCCAAAATTAGGAGCATCCTATCTCAAAACGATGCTGAAAAACTAGTCCATGCATTTGTTACTTCCAGGCTGGACTATTGTAGCTAATTCCTTACTATCAGGATGCTCAAATAAAACCCTTAAGACTCTCCAGCTGATCCAGAATGCTGCAGCGCGTGTTCTGACTAGAACTAATACATCTTATTTCTCCTGTACTAGCTTCTCTGCATTGGCTTCCTGTAAAATACAGGATTGAATTTAACATCCTTCTCCTGACCTACAAAGCTCTAAATGGTCAAGCACCATCATATCTAGAAGAGCTCTTAGTACCTTATTGCCCCACTAGAGCGCTGCGCTCCCAGAATGCAGAGTTACTTGTGGTTCCTAGAGTCCCTAAAAGTAAAATGGGCGCCAGAGCCTTTAACTATCAGGCTCCTCTCCTGTGGAACCAGCTCCCGGTCTGGGTCCGGGGGGCAGACACCGTCACCACATTTAAGAGTAAACTTAAAACTCTCCTCTTCGATAAAGCTTATAGTTTGGGAGTGAGGAGTTGCAGCATCCGCCTAACCCGGCCCACCTGCTTCTCGTCATAATCGTCAGATTCCTATACCATATAATCAATCAAAGTAGAGGGAGACAGGCCAGTATAGCCCTATCCGGTTGGGGAGAGTTCTACCCCGACCAGGCTCCTCTCCTTAACCTGTCTCTCTTAATTACGCTGTTATAGTTTTAGACTACCGGGGATTTCCTTTGACACACTGAGCTTCTCTCTCCTCTCTCTTTCCATTTGCATGCTTCCATGTTCCAGAAATGCTTGTTACTAACCTATCTCTGGGAGCTTATGCCCCGGAGTCCATATGTTTTCTTTTCCCCCAGCATGTTTCCTTGGACTAGGGTGGCCCCTAAATCATGGTTGCAGCCTGTCGCCGTGGTCCTGCTGCGCGCCCTGCTATGCCCTGTTACAACTGCTACGCTCTGCAGTGCCCTGCTACGTCCTGCTATGCCCTGCAGTGCTCTGCTACGTCCTGTGACGCCCTGCTATACCCTGCTACATCCTGTGACACCCTGCAGTGTCCTGCTGTGCCATGAACTACTACAACTACTATTTCTAGTCTTTCCTTGCCACTGTTCATCACACCTCCAACGGGACCGTCAGACACCGCCTACCAAGAGCCTGGGTCTGTCCGAGGTTTCTTCCTGAGAGGGAGTTTTTCCTCGCCACTGTTGCACTGAATGCTTGCTCTTGGGGGAATTACTGGAATTGTTGGGTCTTTGTAAATTATAGAGTGTGGTCTAGACCTACTCTATCTGTAAAGGGTCTTGAGATAACTCTTGTTATGAACTGATGCTATAAATAAAATTGAATTGAAGACTTTCATCACGACCATCCGGACAAGCCTAGCGGGACGCCAGGAGGCGCCAGGTGAGGGGGCGGTACTGTTTTGGGGGCAGCTGTTCTCTCCCGTCCTGTGTGTGTCTTTCCCCTTTTCACTGTTGTATCTGTTTGTGTGCTGGCGCTGCCTGAAAGTAGGTCAAGGGGCGTGGCCGGGCGATCTACCTCCCTGCACAGCTGCTGGTTATTCCGCCAATCTCAACCTGCTCAGCTGCTGTCGATTCCACTAACCATGCTGCAATATTTTGACCTGGGCGGAGCTTACCTTCGGTGCCAGATCGTTGCACCTACCAATGTGGTAACTTGGCTCCCAGAGAAAGCCTGGTCAGTCCTTGTTTTGTCCTGATCTCGTATTACTCGTGCTGTGTTTTACTTCTTGCCTCTCTGTCCAGACCTGATGCCTTGCCTGCTGTTCTGCAAACTCTACACCACTCAGACCTACGCCTCAGACCTGCTGCATTGCTTGCTGTTCTGCCAGCTCTACACCACTCCAACCTCCCAGCTCGGATTCTAAAGAGAGATAGTTTGGACGCACCTCTGCCTGCCCGCCTCAGCCGCTTTCCAGTTGGAGTCCTCCAGCTCAGTTCTTTCTGTTCTTTGCTGCTTTAAGTACCACACTTTCATTAAAATGTTTGTAATTGTTACACTGTGTCTGCGTGTGGTTCTCTGTGTTTTGGGTCAGAGCCTCGGCCGTAACACAGTGAACTAAGACTATTATTCACACACTACGCTCCGATCTGCACACTACTGTTTACCTTTTAGAACATGCCCCCACAACTGGCATTTTAGTTAACTGGGAGCTCTGGCCATCAGCTGCAGCAACTTCACTTTGCTAGCACCGATTTTGTTCTTTTTTTTTCGACAGTACTTGGAGACATCTAGCAATCAAGATTCTGGTAAAAATCGGCCGGAATTCTCCTTCAATCCCTTATGTTGGTTTTGTGAAACAGCATTTAAGGAAAATAATCTTCAATGCAGACTGATCTCATAAAGTGGCGTATGTATGACACGTCAATTCGTATGCCGTTTTTGCGTGTTATCAACACGCATAATTGATCTTTAGCGTGTTCATCAACGCCATTCGGCCGCCATTGACCTACATTACGTGTGAAATTTCACCGTAGCGAGTAGTATGAAAGGACGTAAGTCTGCGGAGGTTGGTTGGGGTGGCAGAAGGGTAAAACACAGGATTTTCACCCAGGAGAGCTGTGATCGCGTCCCGCGTGTGCCGTTTTTCTACCATTTATTTTTTTGTTAATTTTTTTAAGCCTTCCCCAATGTTTCTTTCCTAAACCCAACCGTTAATTGTTTTCCTAAGCATGTGACGTTGGTCACCGTCATGTTTTTTATCGTTTTTTGTGTGCTACTAGAGCCTTTTCCCAATGTTCTTTTCCTAAACCCAACCTTTTTTTTTTTCTTTTTTTTTTACACGTGTGACGTTTTTCTCCTGATAGTACGGCACGTTTTCGCGATAAGACGCCACTTGGCAATGCCATGTTGTTCAATGAGCACAAACCCAAACCAAACCTGTTGTGGGCGGTAAAAGGTGGTGATCAGGTCCGGCACCATAAGTGTTTTTAAGAGCCTTGACAGGAACCAGAGGTTGAGAAAACCGTGACTTCACCCATTGGTTTCTGAAGAGCCTAAATTAAGCTCTTAATTGGCAGTGCAGACTTCAGGAGGTGAGGCTGAGGCAGCCAGGACGGCCTCGAATGAAACCCGGTTGCTGAAACTCTGCCCACCTAGCTCGAAGCTCCCAAGCTAGCAACGGCTAAGAAGTTAGACTACGATAAGCTACTCTGTTGCTAGCCCTGTGGTAATGCTGCTCGCTCGGCTACTGTAGACAACTTTCTTCCAGATTATAATTTACTCATTCGTCCCAGCTTGTTTGAGGTAAGTTAACCCAAAATTATATAACAAAACCTAATATAATTATTTGTTATTTAGATACTAACGTTATACAAGCTTATAAACAGTAAAACATCCATGCCCTATAACATTAGCTAACTTAGCTCACCTGCAGGCCCTCCTCCCGAGGAGAGTGGTCAGCAGCCTGGAAGGGCCTTCTATAAGATGTTTATCTATTTCGGTCCTTGTTGAGGTCATAGCCACTTGTGAAACCTTCATCACACAGAATTATAAGTAACAATATTGGCTACTTGACTTTAGACAGCGGTCTTCAAAAGGACAACAAAAAAGTATTTACTATCATCTATATTTTGAGATATTTAGGCTCCCTTGCTCCTTTTTATCCTACACATGATACATAATGATATTGTCTACATAAACATAGCGCTACCTTTATATTTTTTATTATCTAAAGCATTTATTACGCATTTAAGTTTTATCCAAAAGTCAGTGTGGATCATTATCTCATCATCTCTAACTACTCCCTGCAGAATTACAGCTCCAGGTGTCCTCATGTGGCAGCAACCGCATCTAGCCATAGCTGTCAAGTATCCCGTTTTGGCCGGGAAAGTCCCGTATTTCTTTCCCGCCGTCCTCCCGTATTAGTATTTTCCCGTAAATCTCCTGTATTTTAACCTGCGTTATTAAAAATAATAATACCCCGGGCCCGAGCGGAGTAAAAAAAACATTCCCAATCTGAGCTCTGTCAGTTGTCGCAAGACAGAGATGGTGCGCTACCAAAACTTATGAAGGCTTTACTATGCATTCCCCATAGCAATGCAAGTTCAGAAAGGGTGTTTAGCATGGTACGAAAGATTGTTACAGAGAATAGGATGACGTTAGACAACAGAACTGTTTGCGCTCTACTCTCATGTAAAATTAACCACTCTGGCCCAGCCCACAAATACACTCCTTTCAAAACAGTCTTAAAGAATGCAAAGTCTGCAACAAATTTGTACAATAACTCACTAAGAGTAAAGAAAAATTATGTGAAATGAAAAGAAAAACTGTAAAAGAAAAGCAATATGAAATGAAAAGAATGTGTGGAATGAAAATAAAATGTAAATGTAAAGACAAGCAATGTTATAAATTGTAAATGTTTTCAGCATTCTGCATCAAGTGGTGATTTTAGCTTTCTTGTACACCTGTCTTAAAATGTAAGGGATACTGAAGCTTGGTTGGGGTGGTGGGACTGCTCGTGGTGGGCGCCTGAAAATTTCCCTTATTTTCAAATCCAAAACTTGACAGGTATGCATCTAGCTGATCCCCGTGATGGAGAAGGACAAGCTTCACCATCGACACCCTGGCATGAAGATCATGTTTTTTTTACTGCCCCAAAAGTGCAGGTGGAAGGCTGGCTGGAAATTTGTCAACAGTGTTATACTAACACGCTACATTTGTTTGTGGCTTAAATTGTGTTTTCATGTTCAATTTGATTGTTAATTAAAAAAAATATGTAGCATAACACTGTTACCACTCTTCCACATCCCTGCAATCACACACTTTATCCCATTTTTTTCTCTATAGCCTAATGGACTCTCTGGGCCCTCCTAGTGGTAATATTACCACTACCACTACAGGCTCATTATGTTGATCTGAGGTAACTGATGCGAGATGGTTTACTGTTGTACAGTTTTATAATAAATTATATTTATATTTGGCAGCTTTCGTCTTTACTGACTAAAAATTTTAGATTTCACATTCAGATCTGTCAATTCAATTGTTTGGCATGACACTCTGTGACAAAGACTCATCCGTAAACTCGAAGCACTGTCTGTTGCCCGACACCTCCTATTGTTACTCAACAAAAGCATAATTCAACACATCCTGTTGTATTGTTCCCTGTTTATTCACTACGATCTCCACCAAAATCATTAGCCTCTCTATCTGAACACCCAGACCTCAACAACAGAGCCATTACATTAACCAACTTTACATTAATCATTACATTAGCCAAAATAGAGGGCTGCATTAGCATGAGCTTTGTCCCTTTTCTCTTGGCAGTCATAATAAAATACCGCGATAATACGTATAGATGTGTGTGTATATAATTTATGTGAGCATGTGTACTCATGTATGCAAGTGTAGTGATAAAGGAAGGGGGCATGAATGAGTATGTATAATCGATGTCCAGCATAGTATGTTTTTTTGTCAGACATGGACTAAACAAATTTCTCTCCTGGGACAAAAAGATTATTCATCTATTTCTAAGTAAGATTTAGTGCTAATTACAACCGTGTGCACAAGGTGTGTTTAAAATTCCAGACAAAGTAGTACATGGGAAGGATAAGGGGATTAAACAAGAATAGCACTGAGTTTTGCCTCAGTAGAAATGACAACATACTGTAAATGACAGAGCATAGAAAAAAATAAATGATGAAGGAAGAAAAAGAGAGACAGAGGGATGATGTTTGCCTCCATGATGACTATTTGTTCTCTTTGATGTTGAAGATGGCTGCTTGAGTCTCCATGTGAGCGTCAGTGTCCTGCTCTCCTCTACTTCAAAGGCCTTTCCCTGTTGCACATCAATAGGCATAAATTGCACTATTAGTCATGGAACAAAGTGGAATGCAAGCTTACAAACTCTTAGTCATTTGGCAATCTTTAGACAGAAAGTTAAATCAGGAGGTGCACAAAGTGAACTGAACAACTGTGAAATTACAAGCTAATTGGAAATATGAGTGGAGAAATACCTTTTTACAACATCTAACCAGAGTCTTCAAGTCAAAAGGAGTCAGCACTAACCACAAACCATTCAACATCTTAAAGGGACAGTTCACCCCAAAATCAACAATAGATATTTTTCCTCTTACCTGTCGTGCTATTTAATCAATCTAGATTGTTTTTGGTGTGAGTTGCCAAGTGTACGAGATCTCGGCCGAGATGTCTGCCTTCTCTCCAATATAATGGAACTAGAGGGTACTCGGCTTGTGGTACTTAAAGCGCCAAAAACTTTGATAAAATGTGATAAAGTCAATAGCAATGTCTTTTTCCAGAAAACATGATCTAGTTACTCAAGATAATCCACAGACCTTTGATAGACATTGATAGCTTGTGGAGATTAGTTTATACCCAACGCATACTGCTAGTTCAACCAGAGCTAGCTAACGCTACAGCTCAGCTGAGAAGTTCGCCATTATTGTTTACATTGTATCTTCACGGCCAATATCTCCAACACTAGGCAACTTACACCAAAACAATCTAGGTTAATAAGTAGCACGACAGGTTAGAGGAAAAATATGCATTATGAATTTTTTGGTGAACTGTCCCTTCAAGATCACTTGGATTATATATATTTAAAAAAAATTTAAAATATACGAAAATGTACTGTAAACTAAGTGAATGAATTGCAATAAAAGTATCAACAAGTATTTACAATTTATAAATACAAATCCAATAATTTAATTTGAAGTTTATTTTGTAAAACAACAATGCGTATAAACCTTTTCATAGCCTTGTATATGAATTTCTACATACTGTGTGTGTACAGTATGTGTGTGACAGCAGCATTGTCAGAGCTGTCAGTCCAGATAAACAGAGAGTTGACAGGCAAACAGAGAGACAGACAGCTAGTCAACATCCTGACACAGATAAACTCTGTCTCTGCTCTCTGTCTGTGTCTCGTGCCCACAGGAAGTGATGTGAACAAACAACACTGATGCAGCAAACAAACAGCATCTAGAAGCTCAGAAAGTTGGTGCGAGTCCTGAAGTCGGAGAGAGCAGCAGATGAGCGAACTGTCAATCACAGCTGTCAATCAGCCCACGTTGCAGACATCAAAGCATGCTATAAGCCTTGCAATATAATTAATGGGGGAATTATTTCCAAAATGACCACCAGCAATTGAGACCATAGAAAAAAATGTATTGGCTCAGCAGTTCTAGAGAGAAGTTGATACTTTCTGAATTGGAGTCAATTGGAGCTGGGATTTGTTGGACCCAAGCACCCAGCATCTAACAGCCATCGGTAGTATTGGACATTATGCTACTTTTCACACTGGCTTTTTTCTCTTCCTGCCCCCCCCCAAGTCCAAATAACAGGGGACTGGGTGTTCTGAAGTGCTCTTGTCCTGGTTGGGGAATAACAATTAGTAGCAATTATAGGAGGTTTTTTGCAGGCCTCACAGCTGTCAGCAGGACACAGAGAAGGTAGCAGTGCTCTCATTTGCATCTGAAAGCTTCAATAAGGACATATTGTATTGTGCGATAATAAGCCGTGCAAAAGCCAAAGGGAATGTGGGGGGAGGGGGTGCTATCACCAATGCCATTTTTATTGTGCAGAGGTAGGAAAATGTAACTGTACTCAGGGCAGTAAATTAATTGTACTAAATAAATACAATGTTGACTACTATTGAAGATGCACACTAGGTTACATTGCAGCTCGGTTCGCGCCGTTCTCAATACTGGACCAATTATTTTGGTACAACAGTCTATTAGACACAAATTCATGGGGAAATGGGGTCCAGGTTGAAAAAGACCGATTAAAGGCCAAATCTGGCGCAAAATGAACCTAGGGGTTAATAACACATGTACCGAGTCAACCGTTCTCTGGGATTTGTATTCATGCTAATCGAATGTGACCAGTTTTAGCGCAAACCGCTAATTAGCTTATAATGCTAGTCGTCGGGGCAAGGGTAAAGTAAAAAGAAATCGCTATTTCTATACCACTAACAAAGCTCAAAATAGCACCACACTTCCACGGTAGCATAATGGGGGTCCCTACATGTAAACCGAAGCATTGAGAACTTTGTAAGTATACAGACAGTTTATCAAAAAGATAGTTTATAAAGACAATACCGTTCACGTATACCCCTTAAGTGAAGGAAAAGGTCGTGGGTGGTATGGTTCTGGATCTTGACTGTCTGAAAAGTAATCCTCTTCGTCTCTCACAAAATCCGCCATGTTCATCGCCATTCACTGTCTACTGTAGGAAAAATAGCCATCTAATATTCACGGAAGTTGGGGGGTTTCAGGTGCTGCGTCTCTGCGTCTCTGCGCCCATGTAGCAGTGCTTCGGCTGTACTTCCACCCAATATAGTCCCAAGTCAATATCTGCCTAGGAAATCGTCCAGTCAATATCTGCATTGCTATTTGTACTCGTATCAAGACAACAGGTAAACATTGAGGAAATCTTGAGTTTGGATTAACAACAAAAGGAGCAGATCAGAAAACATATGATAAAATATGCTTGACTTGTCAAAACACCATCTGGTTAAATGTTTGACTGATTAATTTGTTTTCAATGTTTAGTAGAGAAACATTCATTAAAAACATCAATACCCCTGCTTGCATGTAAAAGAAAGGCAGCAAAAAGCCACAGCTCTAAAAGCACTTAAAATTTGCTTAGTGCACGTGATTGCATTAACATTAATGGAATGCATCATCCGTTGTTAGAAGCAAGATGTAAAAATAATCCACGCATAAGAGAGTGGATAGAGAGGAAACACGAGGAGAGAAAGGACAACAAAGAACAGAAGAGAGGAGATGTCAGAATGGATAACAAAGACAAAGCAGATGAATGGTTGTGGCCACAGAAATGAATTGAAATGTCTTTCTAACTCCAGAGTGCTACACAATCAACAAGTGGGTTAAAGTAGAGTCTGCCTAACGGTGCATGCGTGCATACGTGTGGCCAAGATTGATAGGAGAGCTTTCATCTCAGATAAAGTGGTAAACAGAGGGAGGGAGAAGGGCATGTCTTACTAACACATTTTCTCACACTGGAATACAACTATGATGCATTAAAATGCATGTGCAAGTGCAGTCTGTTCCCTAATAATGGCAATGAATGAATGAACACAAATTTGGAGCAGCATGCACTGCTCCATATTAAACAGTGTACTGGATGTACAAAAGAAACTATAGATAATAGTTTTATTTATTGTGACAAAACCTTTCAGCTAAAACAGTCAATACAAAGAAGAAAACTATACATTTTAGTATTCTTATTAATAGTGTCATTTTTTAAATACACATATACATAAATTAAATGTTAATAACATAATTTGTCCTCACTGTTCTGTCCTCACCCAAAAAAAACATACATATGACTTCACAGACGTGTGCATGGAGGGAAGTGAAGAGAGATCGGGCTAAACACACAGTTCCTTAAAGTCTGGCAGCATGACCTGCAGAACACACTTTCTCTTGTCTGTCAATATTTAAATTAAATCATTTGATCCTCCATTCAGGACATTTTTGGTTATATCCCACCTAGTAGTTTTTTATAGTCGACTATGACAGCCAGGGAGAATCCTGCCATTCTGAAAAGTCAAGTTTGCAATGTCATTTTCAAGTTAAGCTTGCACTTTGTTTGTTCATTTGAAAATGAGAGTGACAAATCCATTTCACATTCAATTTTATTAACATATTGGCAAAGTTGTGCTTCAGAGTACACTGATTCTCATGTTGTTTCCTTTTTCATTTTCAGTTTGGTGGTGATTATGCAGTCTTAAATATGAATATGAAAAAAAGGGAATTTTAAATGTGATTTGTCATGAAAAAGCAAAACAGATTTAAAAAAAAGAAGTAATTTTAATACTCATTCTCATGTTGTTTTCTTTTTAAATTTCAGTTTGGTGGTAATTATGCAGTTTTACATATGTATGAATTTTAAATTTCATATAAATCATAAAAATGGAAAAACTGATTAATTTTAATACTGGTATCCCTGCACTTATATACTACTATATTATATAACTTTTTTTCTGCATTCAGTTAACTGGCTGAATGTTTCATCCATTTTTACAATGCCCAGTATTTAATGCAAATGCTGTTTACTCATTTTACTGAGTGAAACAATAAAATGCTACATTGAGGCCAAAATGTCTTGTCAATGCCTATGCCACTGACAGATGGTCATAAAATGTACTGATCACATCCCTGATCTCCAGAGGATGAACCCTTTTGATTTTAATGTCAACAACACCATGACCTGTCCTCTAGCACTACCCTCAGATCAATCTTCACATTACCCCTCATAGTAACAATGCTCAGAGAATCTCTACATTATTCAGTGTGTTATTTGTTCTACCTTAGATTCTGCAAATATATAGATTTCATTTTTTTTTATACCAAAAAAGGCAAAGGGAGTTATTATTGTGATAGTCCCTGCTAAATCCTGCCTTGTACTGCCGGGGTTGTAGCCGACTGTAGTGTAGTACTTTTGCCTCCTTCAAAATGTTGCATAAGGGAGGTATAAATAAACTCTCTCTTGAGCACAGATGGCATTGTGGAACCCCTGTGGGTAATGGGACACTTGCAAACACACATATACCAGTATTATGCCAGTGGATTCTAAAAGCAGTCTTATCTTGAATCAAACCTAGTAACATTTTATAATAACTGCACACCATGAAGCATTAGTTAAGCATCAGTAAATACTTTATTTATAAAGCAGTGTTCCTACATTAATACACGTAAGTATGTAACTGATAAACACAGTTATGACTGTTTTATTCTTGATTAATAACTTCATCTATAATGTGTATGTATAATAATGATTGTATTTTCAAACTTTATGAATGATGGATTCACCATTTCTAAATTAGATACTATAACAATTACAAACCAGTTATTTAAGAGTTGTCAGTTGTCAGGATAAGATCATTTAGAAAGTGCTACTCTGAATTTGTAGAAATAGAAAACTAAAACTTGGCCTAGATCAGCACTGGTACTCTGAAATATTTGAAATATATAGGATTTAGTTCAATTTTGACACTGAAAGATTTTATTATTTATATTATTATTATTAGATTATTTGTGTGGTATTTTGGCACTTCTCTGTGATCCACTGTTGGTTTGGTGAATTTGTAATCAGCTTTGTTTACCCTTGACAGAAATGTAGAGTTTGTTTTTCATTTTATATGAACATTACAGTTGTACAGTTACACATGTTTTGTATCCAGCCATGTTCTCCTAATGAATAAGTGTTTTTTTGGTTTTAGGATGTTTGTATTTCAAGAATACATTGTTTGCATTTGGCTCTACATATGTATATGTTCTATATCACTTTGTGTTACGTATGTTTCCTTTTTCTGTTTAGATGACAACTGACACTTTTGTGAGTGTTGAGGTATTGCTGGCCTTTAAATCTCATTTGTAAATGCTTGGTGAGGCAAAGATAGTTCTGCAAATTTCCGTGTAGCCACTACGCCAAAACCACTTCACAGCCGAGCTCTGTTCTTGAAGCCTTGGGGCAAATATAAAGAGTGCAAATACAAAAGTCTAAGACTACAATAACAAAAAGGTGCAAATAAGGTGTAAAGCCAAAATCAGGTTAAATGAATGGATCATAAAAATATAAAAAGGTTAATGTTAGGGATCAGTCTATGGGGTTGCATATAGATATCTATGGACAGTATCAGATCTGACATATAGGTAGTGTAAGACTACATAGCTAATACAGAGTGTTCCTGATTATGATATTGTGACTTCGGGCCCTATCTTGCATAGTGAAAAGACCGACGCAAGTGTCTTTGCTGGTTTAAGACTGAGGCAGTTGTCAATTTCCCGTCTAGCGCCCACATCGTTTAAATAGCAAATGCACCTGCACCCATCTGTGCGCCCATGGGCGTGCTGGTCTTACAGGGAGCTGTGTTCAGGTGTATTCTTGGCTTATTGCTATCTTGAGGCAGCGGAAAGTGATCGCACCACTGACCAACAAAAACCTGGTCTAAAGTCAATAACGCAACATTTCATTGTTATTTTAACACCTGCTTCACCTTGTGGAGTTTTGGTTGCATAGTGCTCATGCCATATATGATCTGCTTGCGTGCTTTCACTTCACACATGAGCAGATCAGTTTCTTCTCCTGAAAATCTCTCCTTCCTGCTTAGCAAATCCGCCATCATAATAGCAATGCGCCAAGGTACAAATGCGCCTGGCCTTTAAAGGGAATGGGAGATGACACTGATTGGTTTATTGCATGTTACGGCCAAAACACACCTATGATTAATCAAGACACTAAGTACAACCCTTTTGAACCATGCGCCTGGCACACGGACCCTTTTTCTGCCGTTAAACTAGCATTTGTACACGCCCTAAACGCACCTGCGCCAGGCTACCATAGACTGCTAGAACATCCTCAGCATAGTACTGCAACCACTGAATGAGCAGAGCCTCTGCAGAAAGTAGTGTCGGCTCTGGTCCAGCCTGTTTTCCATGTGAACTTCCAGGTACTTGTCGTCCCTGGATGGAAATAGGTGTAGGGCCTGTTTTCCGCCTGCTAAAGTCCATCACCAACTACTTTGTCTTGCCACTGTTAAGATGCAACTGGTTCAGCTCACACCACAAAGTAGTTCTTGTACTCAGCCAACCCGTTCTCACTCCCAACTCGTAAAACACTGATGCTTGGTCAGTGGCTCTCAGCGTGTTTGGCTGTTTAAATGTTTTTAGGTGTTTAAGGTAGTGCCTGAATTATTTCATGAACATATGTGAAGCACTTTGTAACATAAAGTCTACCTTTTGAATGAATACTATCCGTCCGTGTGTGTGTGTGTGTGTGTGTGTGTGTGTGTGTGTGTGTGTGTGTATATGTGTTTGTGTGTGAGCTCATACAGTACCTCAGAGTGTGTGACAGACACAGAACTGATGCCGACATTGATGGCTGCCCAGGAGCGAGCGGTGAGCACGCAGGCAAACAGAGGGTAAAGATCTCCAGCTCCCAGTCTGAGGCTGTAACGCTCCACCCCGGACATGTCACCTTTAATCAGAGCCTGCCACAGCCGACAGTAGTCCAACCTGAAGTCTGACTGCAGGACCTGGAGGGGATTAGTTGTCTTTTGTTAGGATTCTATCTACTTTATTAATCCTTTATGGTCAACTATAAAAAACCATATTTCACCAATAATCTCTTACTTTTGAGATGCCAAGTCAAAAAACAACCTTATATTGCATTTAAAACTAAATTGGAAGTTATTCTACTGTACTGTTTTTTTAGATCATGAAAAATTCGATCCAAGTGTTTTGTGGTCTGTATCCTATCTACCGGCTTCACCTCTCTGAGTTGACTCATTTTAAAAATGGCCATGGCAGTTTTTCCCTTGTCAAAATGTATCTTTGGAGCGTTTTTCAACCCCTTTTTCCAAAGAGCTAACATAGTTGGTACCAATTAATTCCTTAGGTCTTCTAGTTTCATATAATACATGCAGATGATTTGATATTGGATCTTTTAAATGGAAATTGATTGAAAATCAATTTTTAAAACCCAGCTCTAGTTCACAATGTTTGAAAGGTTAAATGAGACACACAATATATACATTTTCTACAAATCGCTCAATTCACTTCGATGACATGAGAGTAGATAGATAAGAAAGAGGCTCAATGGGAAAGGAGAACTGATTGAACATAGGTCCATGCAAATCAATCTTCAGAAAGGAAAACAAATAACAATTAACAAGTTATTATAGCTAGCTCCACACATTCCTAATTTCCTCATATTTGAACTGTTAATAGGTTATACAAATTTCAAAGGATTCCTGTTAAGGATGGCCCTGACTATATTCATGTCAAATTTCATGCAATTTGTATTATTATTGTGTGTGTGTGTGTGTGTGTGTGTGTGTGTGTGTGTGTGTGTGTGTTTGTGTGTGTGTGTGCACACGTGCGTCTGTGGTTGTTTGTGAGTTTGTGTTTGTGTGTGTGTAGAACATGAGAGTGCACATATGATTGTGCCTGCATGATTAAGTCTGTGGTGTACCAATCCAAACACAGCATACTGCACCCTGCTAAGAACAACATTAAATGAGTTGTTTATCAAAAAGCTTTTATCCTGCTGTAGCTCTAATAAAAGTGTGTCTGCCTATGAAAGTGTTTGTGGCATTCAAGTTTTTATGTGTATCTTGACTGTGTGTTTGTGCTCTACGCATGTGCTCAAGGCCTAAGCCAGCAGCATGAAAAATGGACTGCAATTTTAGAACAAATGGTGTTTTATTTATGTGCAGGCAGCCTGGAGATTTCTCACCTGATAAAGGCCGTGATCAAGCAGGATGATCTCTGTCTTCTTGCTCTGGGGACACTTTCGGACCAACACGTTGCCAGGGTGTGGGTCACAGTGTACAAAGCCATGGACGAAGATCATTTCACTGTACATCTTACCCAGGTTCTCTGAGATCTGTTGGGGACATGACACAGAAAAAAAGGTGAAAAAAGCAAAAATTTACAAAAACAACATTTAGAAGACAACTCAGTTTCAAAAATATAAACTACTGGTTGAATGCCTGATCTAATTGGTATGGTCTCACGTTTAGAAAGTGTAAAAATATTAGTTTATCGTTTATGCACTGTGGTTTGTATTAGCCACGAAGGACTGTATGATTCCTTATTGGCTTAAAATAGCATAGTCATGGTGGGGAGGGTTTGTTGGGCTGATGATGTAGTCCTGTTGGCATCATCAGTCCATGACCTTCAGCACTCACTGGATCGGTTTGCAGCCAAGTGTGAAGCAGCAAAATATCTCTAAGGCCATGGTTCTCAGTAGAAAACCGATAGAATGCCTACTCCGGGTAGGGAATGAGTCCTTAGTACCTCTGGGTCTTGTTCGCAAGTGAGGGGACAATGGAGGGGAAGATTGGTCAGAAAATCTGAGCAGCAGGGGTGGTATTACATACTAGGTGTGTGACGAGACACCCAGCTCACGACATGAGACACGAGATTGGGTTCGGGAGATCAAGATGATACAAGATTTTAACACTATTTTAAAGAAAACTTCAATGAAGAAATAAGACTGGAAAAATAGTCCCTTATTCAATCAAAAGTCACACAAACCGAGCACTGAAATGTTTTGCCACAATCTCAAATGACTGGCTTCTCTCCTGTATAACTAACAATAACACCGTTACTTATTCCATATATACGGTGGAAAGATAGTCTCTTCACTCAGAGAACCAAGGTTACAATGTAGCCAAGCGTTTTCTGGCAGTAGCTTAGACCAGTTGTTTTGTACTTGAATTTGTCATTGTACAATAGACAGAGAGAAATGAAGCTTATTTTACTATTGTTTCACAGTGATTACGTTCTAAAGCACTAATAAATTACCATCAAACACTCAACAGATGATTTTTGTGAAGACAGATGCTCTTTTCTCCTCTTCATTTTATTCATTGCAGCAGAAAACAAGTAAGTAGGCTACTCTAGTATCGATTTATAACCATTATAGGATGAAGGGAGAACATTTCTCTTTGTTTAATATCATTAAAAGTAAAGTTAGCTTTTGCTGTCCGCTTCCCGACTCATTTTAAAAAGGGCAGAGAAAGAGAGAGATCTGCGCGAGACAGCACCACAGTGAACTGTATCGGCCAAGAGAGGAGGAAAGAGAGAGCGGCGGTACTCTCTAATGTTCTAACGCTGAGTTTTACAGGCAGCCTTTTTCTTCCACTATAGCTCTGCAAAAGTTCACTCAGAGTCAACTTTGGAGAACAGGCGGGGGGATCTATGTTAATTTCGAGGTCAAAGTCTCGTGAAATCTCGTGCACACATCTCTATTGCATACACTTTACCCTACTGTTGTGGCGAAAAGAGAGCTGAGCCGTAGGGCAAAGCTCTCGATCTACCGGCCAATTTTGGAGGATGGTCTGGGAACGCCTCTGGATCCCCCAGTCAGAGCTGGTTAATGTGGCTCGGGAAAGAGAAGTTTGGAGTCTTCTGCTGGAGCTACTGCCCCCACGACCCAACCCTGGATAAGCGGTTGAAGGTAGATAAAATGTATGATTTGTGCATTGTCATGGCATTGGTATGGTAGCGTGATTATATGTGATTCTGTAAATGTAATGGTACTTTACGTTTTTGGATTGTCTGTGTATATGCATGCATGTTGTACCATGATTTTAAACCTATATTGAGGTTAGTAGAACTGAGGCTTATCAAGTTTGTTCTAGTATTCATCAAAGTGAAGATTGACCAGAATTACAAGTTCTCCATATCATGCATGTAGTGCTGAATATGGCCACCTGGCACAAAATTGAGGTATTGAAAAAAAAGAAGAGTGAACTAAACCTACTGCCTTGCAGTTGTGTCCCTTTAGCTTTATCAAAGACTTTTAAGCTTACTCCTAAATGTTGGTATGGCGTCTGCCAGGACCTTGGTAGCTGAAGGCTCTGGCTCTCATTCTACTTTTGGGCCTCTATGAACCACTAGTAACTCGGCATTCAACACAGTAGGGCAATAGGGTACTATATAGCTGTTTAAGATATGATGGATTAGATTGAAGATTTCATTTCAGCAAGACGTATCCTGATGCTCATACCTTGACTGGTGTCAATTATCATTGGAGGAAGATAGCCTAGTGTCACACATTTTAAAAAGCTCTGGTAGGGTTTTCAGTAAATGCGGTCATAGCTTAAATCTCACCAATATGGGAGAGAATGCAAAAAAAATCCGCACAGACCATTCTGGTCATGTTAAGGGGTGGAGTTCAGAGGAAAGTCTATTTGGTCCATCATCCATCTTGTCATCACAGACAAAGGGTCCAGCATGCACCAGTGCCACCTAATTCTATCCATCCTGTCCCTTTGTGTGTGTGTTTTATTATGTCCTCTATCTATCTCATCAGCTGTCTTATAATACTCATCACTGCTTAATGCTGTGTCCCAGTCTGTATTTGTGTGAGTGGGAATTTGTGTTCCTGTGCACATTGGAAGCCCAATAAATTATTTAAATAAGCATTGCATTAGTTCATGCAGGACATGGAAGTCAAAGGCCAACTAATTGAATCATTCTAGCCAGTCACAACCAATCACAGCCATTTTCACATCAGGCGGTCCATTTAAATGTCTACCTATTCCTCTCTGCTTGCTGCTACTCCAATGCCGTCTCACACCGCTGCTGCTGGCAAAGCTTGCCTCCACCACCCCAGTCTCTACCTTCCCGGTTTTGAGTGTCATCATAACTATTTGAAATTGTTCTGATGTCTTGGATTGGGCCTACTCTTGTGTACAGGGGGGTCTCAGCAGCGTGCTCCCTGTGTCATCTTAGCATGCAGCTTGGCTGACTTTACCTTCTTTGGTAATTCAAGTAAGTTGCCACACAAGTTCAGGTTTCATGAACATAAATGTATGTGTAATACCAGCATTATTGTCAAAGCAACAACTATACAAGTTACTTTATCAATTCTATGAATAGCTAATAATGAAAAAAATCTATAATATTGTGGGTCAAGTGGGAAAGGTGCCAATTTGTAAGTCAATTTGGAGAAAAGGGGTGACTAGATGAGAGCGGTGGAAATAATACAGGAGCAGCTAAAGCAGCATCAGAAAAAAGGTACCCCGAGTTGGGCCGATATGAAAAATGACAAACCAAAGGAGAATCCTTTTGCCTTTCACAAACGTTTGACTGAACTGGATGAAAGGAAATCAAGAGAGCGGAACATCGTGATGTTTGGAATAAAGGAGAGAAGAAGAAGAAGAGAAGAGCCACATCAAAAAGATTTAGACGCCTTAAAGGATGTATTTAAAACGTGCAAGGTCCGCACAGCCGGGGATTCATTCGTGAGAGTGGCCCGGCTTGGAAAATACAGCAGGAGCGAGGGTACGGATGACCCGGTAAGATCGGGGAGACCTGTTCCGGTTACACTGGAGAGTAGGGAGTTAAAGATTAGCCTGTTCAGGAAGATCTCTGCGCTGCATCAAAACGACAAGTATAGAAACCTAACAAAAGCAAATGATCTGACTGAGAGAAAAGGAGAAGGAACAATATAAAAAAGCAAAAGAAATACAGCGGAATTCATCGGGAGAATACACCTTCAGAGTCCGTGGACCTCCCTGGGCAAGGAGAGTGGTGAGAATCACCAAGACTGAGTGACTTACTCAGACAGAGTGACTGTCTCCGTTAAAGTAGCACAGGAATGTAAATCTCTGCCAAGCATCTCATGTTTATATACCAATTAGGGGTGCACGATTCATAAAATGTCACGATTCAATTAGATATTGATTCTTAGGCTCAAGATTCGATTCAAAAACGATTTTCCATTCAAAATCGATTCTCGATTCAAAAAACGATTCACAGTATATGTAATGTAGTTACTTTTCCCATGTGATTGCAGTAGACATACATTTTAAAAGAAAGAAATACAACACATTAAATGTAGTTTGAATAAATACATTTAATTCAAGTATAAAATAAAACTGTTAAATAGAAAGAGCTTTTCGTTCAGAGTTCGGTGGGAGTTTAGAGCATTGAAAGAGAGTGCGTTGGTTGACTGGCATGTTAGGTACTTTAAGTTGTTGTCTTTAATGTTAATCTCTGGGTGATGGCGTACCATGTGAGTTCTCAAGTTTGTGGTGTTTCCAAAATACTTAACTTTTGCATTGCAAAGCCTGCATATAGCATGATTCCTATCAAGTTCCGTCTTCCCCTCAAGGTTATAAAAGCCGAAATGTGCAAAAAACTCTCGCCTTCAATGAGGATGGAACAGGTTGAATAATTCTTTCTGTGAGGTTTGCCATTGTTTGTCCATACATACATACATACATACATACATATATATATATATATATATATATATATATATATATATATATATATATATATATATATATATATATATATATACATATATATATATATATATATACAGTACAGGCCAAAAGTTTGGACACACTTTCTCATTCAATGCGTTTTCTTTATTTTCATGACTATTTACATTGTAGATTCTCACTGAAGGCATCAAAACTATGAATGAACACATATGGAATTATGTACTTAACAAAAAAGTGTGAAATAACTGAAAACATGTCTTATATTTTAGATTCCTCAAAGTAACCACCCTTTGCTTTTTTGATAGCGCTGCAAACCCTTGGTGTTCTCTCAATGAGCTTCATGAGGTACTCACCTGAAATGGTTTTCACTTCACAGGTGTGCCCTGTCAGGGTTAATTAGTGGAATTTTTTCCCTTATTAATGGGGTTGGGACCATCAGTTGTGTTGTGCAGAAGTCAGGTTGATACACAGCCGACAGCTCTATTGGACAACTGTTAGAATTCATATTATGGCAAGAACCAATCAGCTAAGTAAAGAGAAACGAGTGGCCATCATTACTTTAACAAATGAAGGTCAGTCAGTCCGGAAAATTGCGAAAACTTTGAATGTGTCCCCAAGTGCAGTCGCAAAAACCATCAAGCGCTACAACAAAAGTGGCTCACATGAGGACCGCCCCAGGAAAGGAAGACCAAGAGTCACCTCGCTGCTGAGGATAAGTTCATCCGAGTCACCAGCCTCAGAAATCGCATGTTAACAGCAGCTCAGATTAGAGTTCTAGCAGCAGACACATCTCTAGAACAACTGTTAAGAGAAAATATATATATATATATATATATATATATATATATATATATATATATATATATTAGTGCTGTCAAACGATTAAAATATTTAATCGCGATTAATCGCATTAATGTCATAGTTAAATCGCAAATTTTTATCCATTTTAAATGTCCCTTGATTTCTTTTTGTCCCATTATTTTTTCTCATTTTAATGCTCTTATCAACATGATACGATACTTTTAAAACGGTGCCTGAACTGAAAGATATATATATATATATATATATATATATATATATATATATATATATATATATATATTTAAAAAAGGAGCACCTTGTTCAATTGTATTTGTCTGTTCTGTATGTTCAAAAATATAAAACAATAAAAAGTTGATCTAAAAAAAAAAGGAGCACAAAACGGTGAAAACAACCACTGGATGGGAAAAGGGTATTTTACAATTACAGTGAATGCACCACGAGGCTGGCGAGGCGAGCAACATAGCATCATGACTGTGTTTTTCAGACAACGGCAGCTGCAGTCCGGTGTTGGAGTCCTCTCCAGTGAAATACAGACACACTTTACACCGTTTAGCTGTAAACATTTTAACTGTGTTTAATCCAGCTGCTAGCTAACGGTAGGCTAACGTTACCTGCTGCTAAGTGTAGTGTTGACTGGCCTCCTGTGCGGCAATTTTTCAGTTCCCTCTAACGTCCGTTTTCGGACCATCAGAAAGAAGCGCAGGCATCTAAGTGGCACCTAAATAAGGCACCGAAATCCGCGTTGCTATTTGGTCTGGTAGATAACGGTCGTTAAGGCACCGGTGCCGTATTAGCACCGGGTCTCGGACCCCATTCAAACCGGCGATTTTCGTGACTAGCGACTAGTTTGCAGGTATGTACTACTCTTTGGCCGGCTCGCAAGCAAGTGCAAACAAGTGTGTGCAGCGTGCATGTTGTTTTGTTTCCGGTCTAGCTAGATCCGGTGGTGTTGTAGTTTTTCTAACGTAAAAAAAAAATATATATATATATATATATATACATACACACACGTGTGTGTGTGTGTGTGTGTGTGTGTGTGTGTGTGTGTGTGTGTGTGTGCACACAGCCTTAAAGGTGCAGGCAGGGCAGCAGGCAGTACCTCGTTGACATTAATGCTGTGTTTTTTCATGTAGTCCCTGTCGTTGACCTGCCCCCCTTCAGCAAACTCCATGGTCAGGATCCTCTTTGTTGACATATCCCAATGGATGATGGGAATCTGTAGGGAGAGGGTTATCAGAGGAGGAAGAGTACAAAATCCAACACATTTTCACTAGATTTCATTTCATTCTCCTGTGCAGCTGTGCATTAGAATATGGGTTCGGTTTCAGATATTTGGCTCTATTGCGGATCTGCTTTCACGCTGGCAAAAAAAACTAAACAAGAATAGATTAAGCTTACTGCCTAACAAATCTCTATCAAAAGCTTAGTCTTCTCATTTTTAATAGCAAAGAGTCGACAAAACTTTCTGTAGCCTTTTAACTAAATAGAAAATATACTATACTTGTTATCGATTCGATAAAATGCTGTTGAACTTCAACCTCATTAGATTGTAAACAACAACGGAAAGAAACACATCAAATCCCGTAAGGTTTAATTTGTATCACTGTAAGGTAAACACTCACACACAACTGCACTGGCTCTATTAATTATTAATTAATTATCTTAATTACTTATTATCAATCATCCAGACCAGTCAGATGATCTGGAATGTGAGGGAAGAGCTTTGAAAAACGTACATGCAGACTGTGGAGGAGCCCTGCACCTCATCTCACTCTATTAAAGTGGGCTTCAAACAGTCCTCCTCTGGGACTCCGATTAGTTTTTAATCCACCAACTCACATTATGTAAGTTTTTTCTACTTTGCAGTTTGCACAATAAAAATGTATTTAGAATCTTTAACTGTTTTATGCATTATAATTTCCTTCAAATATTGTATAATGTTGGGGTAGTGAAGCCATCCATTAAGTAATCAAAACTTTCAGTAAACATGATGACATTAAAATGTTTTTTTTTTTATATTTTATGTACTCCTGACAGTAGAATAAGCCATTATAAACCTATATAAAGGCCCAGTCAAGCAAAAGAAAGAAAATACTGTGATATATTGTGAAACTGCCAGGATCTTGAGAAAAATACTGTGATACAAAATGTTGGTCATACTAAAGTACTTAGCACTAATTCAAATCATTTGTATTTTTTAAAGCACTGTATTTCAGATATTACAAACATCTTCATTAATCACAGCACCTGTTTAAATTGGTAGAATACAGCTGCTCTGAATCCTACAAGGCTTTGCTAGTTAACCTCATTTAAAGGTCCAATATGTAATATATTTACTGTATTAAATCCAAAAATGACCACAATATGTCAACAGATATTAAGGAAACATGCTAAGTTGAAATAATATCTTCTCTGACAACAATGACTACGTTTACATGCAGCCAATAACCCGTTCAAAACCGGAATATTAGCAATAACCCGGTCGCGCACGGCCATCTAAACACCGGTAAAAACCTGAATATGCTCATATTCCGGTTTTTAAAAACCCGAATATGCTACCTGGGTTACCCCTTTTCTAACCAGAAATTTTGGTCATGTAAACGCGTATCGGCATATCCCCATCAAAAGGAACATTGATTTGTGTTCTGCACATGTTCTATTCGCAAGGAATCTTGGTCTTTTGAGTAGAGGAACTTCTTGTATGCGCCAGAAAACATAGTTAGAATAATAATTATATACTATAATAATATAGTTATATATATATATATATATATGTCAATGCAGAAAACCTGTGCGCAGTATACCGGAAGTAAACAAGAAGTAGAGGTAAACATGGCGAGACGCAGCACAGCACCACACTTTTGGAGCGAGGAGGAAACCAATTTCTTTATTAGTGTGGTGAAAACCATGAATATAATGTCTTTTGTTGACGGCAGAAAGTACCGAGATAGTGAGATTTATAAGAAGGTGACCAACAAGTTATTGCATCTTAAGGTTGTCCGTAGGCTACGTCCAGACGCTAACCGTGCGTCGCCGTTTACGTCGGGATATTGCCAAATGATTACAAATTCCATGTATACAGGAGTAACTCTCTCTGCTTACGCATGTAAACGGGTTATTCCGAATGTTTCAGAAACCCGAATAGTGACCTTAACCCGACCATAACCCGAAAATTGACAGCTTGTAAACGTAGTCACACTGCATGAAAAGTAGGATTTTCGTCAGTATGCGGCACTGTAGATTGTCGTGGAACTTCAGGTTTACGGCTGTACACGGCAATTTACAGGCAACATCGAAAACTGCCGAAAATTGTCGGAAATTGACATGGGCCTTGCTTGGCAGTTGTCCCCCCATGACCCCCCCTCCCTCTAATTCTAGGGGAGGCTTTCACATGTAAATGAAAATGCTGTGAGCTATACAAATGCACATCAGGGTAGCAGGGGGAGTTTTACCCCAGGTGACATTTTTCTAAAAGGTATTAACTTAATTTTAAGAAAATCTCTTAAAATAGATCAGACTCAGTATAGCCTAATTGTAGACTCTTCAATTTTAGCTTGAATTGATTTATTTAATGGAAGTATGCTAGATTAATTACTTTGTATGTCATTAGCAATGACCAATGTTATGTAAAAAAGATACACAAAATAATTTATTTCAACAATTAGTTTTAATCAGGTTTGCCACAAAGGTAAAATGTGCATTCCATGATTCATTCACAGTCTCCTCGAGCTCAACCACTGAGCATAGTGACATGACTACAGTATTTGGTCTTGCTCATCCAACATTGTCTGGTGGAATGGAGACAGAGGCTCCACTGTACAGTTTTCTAAGAGAAGTCTTTCTGCTGACACCAAAACACTGTGCTTCACATAAAGCATATCAGCTTTGTCATTGCATGACAAGGTCCCAACCATTTCTCTTCTTAAAATCACACCATTTCTACATTACCAAAATTCAGCACAATATGAAGGTGGCAAACGGTTGGCTCTGCTGAAATGGCCTCATAATCCAGACTTCAATTGTGCTTTTATTAACATTTCCCAGTAATCCATTATAACTCACTGTAATTCACCTCCACACCAGTGTGTGCGCTGTTCGCACCCTGCTGGTTAATCTGCTCCACGGTGTCAGTACCCGATCCGTTCCACCTGCACAATCCGTTCTGCGCATGTGCAAGATGACACGTATGCCATGACGTAGGCGCAGATGATAATGCTGCGTTCATTCCACCACCACCTTGGAATAACGGCACCGCTTCCACCTGCACGATCCGTTCTGCGCATGCGCAAGATGTTCACACGCTAGCCTCCAGCTAACGTTAGTTAGCTAATAGCTAATTCGGCGGACCGCTAGGTGATTATAGCGGTCTGCCGTTAGCCTCCCCCGGGAAGCTAACGTTAGTTTAGCTAACGGTTAATTCGGCGGACCGCTAGGTGATTATAGCGGTCTGCCGTTAGCCTCCACCGGGAAGCTAACGTTAGTTTAGCTAACGGTTAATTTGGCTTACCGCTAGCTGATTGCAGCGGTCTGCTGTTAGCCTCCACAATTAAGCTAACGTTAGTTTAGCTAACAGCTAATTCGGCTAACCGCTAGCTGAGACAGCATGTAAACTTTAAAAGACCCTCAAAATAAAACTTGAAAATAAACGTTAACATATATAACAGCTGTTACGTAAGTTCTACTTTACTTGTGCTCATTTAAAATACAATCACTCAATACTTGTCTTTATTGTTATTACTGTAATGTCTTAATTTAGCTGTAGCTTGCTTTTCCCATTAAGTTTAACTTAACGTTATTTTAGACTGAATCTAGCTGCAGAAACAACGTAACCAGTGGGGCGGTGCCTGTTATTTCGAGGTGGCATGAACGCAGCATTATCATCTGCGCCTACGTCATGGCATATGTGTCATCTTACACATGCGCAGAACGGATTGTGCAGGTGGAACGGATCGGGTACTGACACACGGTCTTTCTCTATCACTCTGCCCCGCCCTCTACCCCCGCCCTCACTGCTTCCATTTGAAAAAATCGGCGGGACATGGGAGATGAGTCTGAGAGTTGGAGCAAAAACTTCCGAAATATGGGAATATTTCAGGCCAACTGGTAAAAGAGTTGTCGGTACACTCTCCAAAGATGCGCTCACAGAAAAGAAGAAGACAACGTAAGTATATGATTATTAATGAAACGGCGAGCTAGTCTGTACTGTTTATTAACTCTTGATCGTACAATGACTGTCTTTGGATGTTAAACAGGCTACTTAGACTTGGCAGTAATGTTTTAAACCCCACCAAGTTTAAACGCGAGCAGCACAGAGCTGTGGCTGCTTTCAGCGCCATTCATTACATAGCTAAGCTGGTGATGTTGTTTTATAAAAGTGTATTTTTTTTATCTCGTAATTTACAGGAAGCAGTCCGCCGTCTTCACAACTCTGAGATAAACTGTAGCAGACACTACGAACCGGAGCAAGGGTAAGATTTAACCCTTGTGTTGTCCTTCGGGTCCCAGTGACCCGAAGGACAACACAAGGATTATGTACTTCCCTTTACTTTGTTGAGAATTGCTCTCCAAACAAGGGTTAATACAGCACCTTAGTTCTTGTTTGTACAGCATTTTGGTCAGCTTAAACTGTGTTTAAATGTGTTCTAGAAATAAACTTTACTTACTTACTTTACAAGAAACAGGGTTTAGAGAGCAATTCTCAACAAAGTAAAGGGAAGTACATAATCCTTGTGTTGTCCTTCGGGTCACTGGGACCCGAAGGACCACACAAGGGTTAAAGAATATGCTTTCATTGAATTAATTTAATTAACTCTTCTGTATAAGGACATAGATACGTTAATAGATACCGATCTTAACCATAGTTTTTTTTTTTTTTTTACAGACTAACCTCGCCTCATAACGAGGCTGTGACCTATATTTGCTCGGAGCTGTCTGCAAGTCCAGATTACATGACGCTGATAATGACGCCATTGTGTGTAAGTAATTTTTTTCATCTTTCCTTGTTTAATTTTACTGTGACTTATGTTTTTTATTCATGCCACTCTCATCTAATTGTTTTCCAGCTGCCTGTAAGACATATTACGAGACAGCACGCAGGAGCTTCAGCTAGAAACAACCAGATGTGGCATCGCGGGCAGAAGCTGTGAAGAGCTCAGCTCGGAGTCGGTCGAGAAGAAAAGAGGGTAAGACTAGATCCGTTTAGTTAATGTGAATATTTTTCAGGTGCATTCATAGATGTGTTGTGTCCATACGCAGTGCATTGCGCAGTACTGACTGTCTTTATTGATTGATTTTACAGCTGCTGGAAGCGAGACAGAGTATGCTGGCTGCGGGTGAGGTGGGCATTTGGAAGTGCGCCACATAGACATCCAGGACAACGCACCACAGACGTCTGCTAAATAGACAGAATGCTGCCGGTTACCTACAGCTCCGAGGCAGCCGCGAGTTAGGTGTGGACGGTGCTGCTTCTGGTGGCGAGGGATATTTGTTGTGTTTGCTGTGTGTCTCCTGTATGCTTGTAGTTTTTTTTCTGTCTGTGTTTTGTGTCAAAGCTCTATCTTTGAATAAACAGCACGTTCCTGGCAAATAATTTTAACTATGATAATCATGACATGAATATACAACATAGCATATATGAAATAAATATATATATATATATAAATAAATATATATATATATATAATACATAAATAAATATATATATATAACATTTTATTATTATAATAATGATGGCCCAGGTTGACCAATAGCCTAACCCGTGACAGACCTGTGAACCAATCACGAGAGATTTTTCTTGTTTAAAAGTAGTGGTTTCATCCAATAGCGAGTGAGGAAATTCCAGCCAGGCCAGACGTTCTCTGGCCTGGCGCCTATTCCTATTCTAATTAGATCCATTAACACCTCCGCGGGGGCTCTCCACATACGTCATGGTTCGTTTCCGACAATATGTGGCACAGACGAACGTGACGTTCACAGCCTGTAAACTGTCGATAACTGCCGAAAATTAGGGGGATTTCCGGGCGTTTACAGGCATTTACGGGGACGGAAATCCCACTTTTCATGCAGTGTCAGTGTACAACAATGAACTTTGAAATTTCCATTCCAGTCCGGAATGTCTGTTTTTGTTTTGGTCTGTGTTGCTGTCAACTGCTAATTTTGACACCTGGGGCCTGTACCATGATGGTAGTTGAACAAACTCAGGGTTGCAGGATTGGTTTAGAGTTGACAAAACCAAACCGATGCAATCAGGCTTTATTGGTACCATGACGCAGCTTATCAACTTTCTCTCTTAACTCAGGCTTTGATCCTTAAACTCTGATTACTCCCCGCGCGCGTGCACATAAAAGAGTGACGTAGAATATAAAAATGTTTTTCAAGCACGCAGTAATACCGTCTCTGCTGCCAAAGCAAGAGAACAATCTTGGAGGAAGATTGCTGATTGCGTTAATGCGGAAGTTAAAGAAATACATTCTATAGGCCATTAATGTGAAATTATGAATATAGGCTAATCATATTAAAAATGTATTAAATAAAATGAAAATGTGTGTATGTATATATATATATATATATATATATATATATATATGTATGTTTGTAAAATGTGAATGTATTAGCTTTGACATCCTAAGAAAGATTAATATTAATTGATTTTTAGATGCAACCCCAACTCCAAACGTTCTTGGCAGCAGATCAAGACAAAATATAAAAATATAATTCAAAGTGGTGAGTATTTATCACAACCTTTTATTATTTTTGTGAATATTTTATCACAAACACTTCTTTGCAGCAAAAGGTGAAGCCATTGCAATGATTGCAACAGAGAACAGCAGCTGGGAATTAATTACGTCACCTATATTTTTCTTTGCTCACCGCTGATTGGTCAAACTTCAGACTGAGATCTCAAATCCAGAACATAACCTGCCCCGGAGCAGGTTAGCCGTGCAGCGTAAGATACCATGGCAACGAAAACCGATTAAAGCCGAGCTACTTTCATAGTACCTAAAACCCAGGGTTGGTGGAAACTAAACTGAAACATAGCTGGCTAGCCACCTAAACCAGCTTCATGGTATAGGCCCCTGGGGTCCGTTCCAGAAAACAAAACTCTGAGTTTGTTAACCCTGAGATGACGGAAACTCTGGGTTTTCCGTTTCAGAAAGAGAGGTAACTTAACCTCAGAGTCAGTTACTATGGTAACTGAGCCTGTGAACCTAACCTGGTCGGGAGCAGGTTTTCTTCAAGAAACCTCGAGTTTCTCTCAGTCTCCTCCCTCTGACACCAGCCCAGCCTGCTGACACAGCGCTCTCTCATTTCCTCATTCATTCATTTAGTCTGTATCAGGCGCATTTTAGCGCAGTTTGTTATCTGCATGAATAAAAAAACAGGGTTGGTTTATTAACCATGTTAGGCAGACTATAAACATGGCATTTCCTTTTGTTAACGATCCCGTTGATGAAAAAGCTGCTTTACGTCGCAGGGTGTTATATGTCGGGAGATGATATTGAACCCCGACATTTTAATTTTTAGATAACTTCCTATTTGAGCGGTATCGTCTTTCTTCCCAGTCTGTTATGCAGCCTAGGCTACATAACCTCATATCACTAACTTCCCATCTTGGACATGCTCTCCCAGCAGATTATTTGTGACACATTGTTTTGCAAACAGCAGTTTTCTTTACAACATTGGGGATGCAGAGCATATTAGTAAAGCCACTGTAAAGCGCCGTCAGAAGAGTGTATGTGACTAGCTCTGAAACGTGTTTTAAATGTTTTTGTAGTGTTCCCTGGACACAAACCAGTAAGAGACATTAAAAAGGAGTTCCACAGTAGGCTATTATTGCAGGTGAATGATGTAAACCATTTGAAATAAAAGATTAAGAATTATAATTCTGTTAATTATGGTGCTGCAGCCTCAGAATGGGATTAGTAGGCCTAGGACTTTTTTGCCCTCAGTATTGCACCTAAATGAAATAGATTATAGGTTCAATACCATTTCACCAGTAATATTATACTTATGATTAAATATGATATACACTATATTGGAATATGCACATTTACTCTAGCAGCAATTTTCTCCCATGCAAATTCTCTCTCTTTTGCAGCAGCCGCTGTTTTTTTTTAAACTCGCTGTACGTGCGCATGAGTATTTCCGCCGACCCGTTTGTTTGTGGTTGTTGCCATGGTGAATCGTAGAATCATGGCTCCACTCATGCTGCCTTTTTATTGTGGTGGTGCACGCGCATGAACCTACTCTGAGTTGATTGAACCAACTCATATCAGCTGTTCTGAAACCGAAAACGCAGAGTTTCCCATCTCAGGGTAAATCAACTCAGAGTTCAGGGTTAGACTCAGAGTTTGTTAAACCTTCTACCTGAAATAGGGCCCAGGAGTGCCAGACATGAAATGCAGACACGCAAAAACAACGGGCTGGCCTCAGCCATGGTAAAAACAAGTTAGAGTTAGATTCATTCTACCTGACCTGAAAAAAACTCTGCATTTTTCTAAACAGTTGCATGACCAGAGATGAGAGCAAACACAGGTAAATATTAGAAATGCATTCAAAAGATGGAGACAATTTAGAGCCCAAAAGGACACAGAGTTGGTTAATTTTCCTTAAACTCTATACGTTTCTCCACCTGGAATGTTAATTGTGTGGAGGATGGGTTGGATATGTGTTTCATAGTGTGGGGTCTAGCAGGAGCAGGGGGGTCGTTACACTGATTAGCAAGTGATAGTTCACCTTTAATCCTCGGCTTTTAACCTTCTCTTTTTAATAAATCGACAAAAGAGGAATTAGATCAAATTAGTAACAGACAACCACTAAGCTTTATGCAAAAAAAATGTGTGATTACATCACCAATATGCAAATGAGTATGACTTGTGGTAAACCCTGGAACATCGAACAAAGAAAAGCAGTGGGGAAAAAGAAGTATAATTTCCATTCAACAGAGCTTAAAAGTTCTCAAACAAAAGGTATTACGAAAAAGAGAGGAAAATAAATGATTATGGACATGAAGTCTAGCTTCGTATAATAAAGGAAAATTATAGAGCGTGGTCTAGACCTACTATATCTGTAAAGTGTCTTCAAATAACTCTTGTTATGATTTGATACTATAAATAAAATTGAACTGAAATATAAATTGCAGCGTTCTGCTTATCCTACTCTGTTAAAATGTAGTAAAAGTCGACAGGCAGCACAGAGAAAGCGGTCATACTCAATGTAAAGATCTGACCTATGTTAACTGTATTAAAAACTAGGACTTTAAGTTGAAACAGATTGTCTCTTATGATTCTATTGTATTCTTATTACCAGCTGTTTACTAGTATGTGGGCTCACATGGGACCAACAGGGTCAAAACTAAATCCCACTATGGACTCCTCGCCTGCCTGTTATTATAAAAGGAAGCCATGTAGCAATGTTTGTACTGTACTTAGCGTGTACCTTGAGAAAGGGGAGGTGGGCCAGCATTTTGGCCAGCCTCTCAGCATTGTGTCCTTCATTAAGGAAGTCCAGCTCTAGCGGCATGTTCTTCTTGGCTTCTTCCACCAACCACATAAAGGCAAAGTCTGGGAAGAGCCAATGGACCGCCCTCAACAGCACCTTCAAAACACAAATCAGATTCAGTCTCACTTTCAAGTATAATAAAACAGGCATGTGCTGTACATATACAGTGATGTCCTGTCAATGGCTGACATTTTGCTGACAAGTGTAGTTGAAGGGATTCAGTCCGCATCTGGCCAAACTTATTTTAGTTAGCAGCAACATCAAACCAGATGTGTTTCATCACCTGTGGAAGAGACCCTCTAGATTTTACAGATCTGGATCAGTGTATCAATCACAATTGGTATCACTCAGCATGTGAGACAGTTTTGTGAAATCTGATGATGTTTTCAGCATTATCTCAGTTTGGGCTTAGAGCAACCATATCGCCAGACAATAATGTTGACTTTGGATAATTCTGCAAAGTCTACCGAAGCTCGAAAAGGAAAGTGAAAAAAATAAGTTTCACATATGTACGGCATAGTATCTCGTACGTATGAGATAAACTTTTACTTCCTAATTTGGCTGTTTGGAGGATGAGAAAGCTGTGCATGTTAAAAAGGGAGTTGGAAAGTTCAGCCAAATGCAGCATAAACAAAAAGTTTTACCTTCTTAGTTAAAGGTCCCATGACATGGTGCTCTTTGGATGCTTTTATATAGACCTTAGTGGTCCCCTAATACTGTATCTGAAGTCTCTTTTATATAGACCATAGTGGTCCCCTAATACTGTATCTGAAGTCTCTTTCCCGAAATTCAGCCTTGGTGCAGAATTACAGCCACTAGAGCCAGTCCCACAATGAGCTTTCCTTAGTATGTGCCATTTCTGTGTCTGTAGCTATTAAGGAGGAGAGAGGAGGGGCAAGGTGGAGGGTAGGGGTGTGGCCTTGACCAACTGCCACTTTGCTCGTTTGAAAGCCATGATGTCTCTCTCTCATGGGTGGGCCAAATTCTCTGGGCGGGCAAAGCAGAGAAAGGGGAGCTCCTTATGACTAGAGGTCGGCCGATTTTTTGGCATTTTTTACATAATCGGCATCGGCCAATATCAAGCCGATTAATAGGCAGGCGCATCTGCGGGCAGCCTGGTGTTGTTGTTGTGGAACACGTGTTCGACACACGCTCAATTACCAGCAGAGTGAGCAGACCTCATCCAGTGCCTAAGGAAGGAGCTGTTCCTCGTTTATTTATACAATATATGTTTTTACATTATACATGTTTAATGTAAGTATACAAGTGCAGATTGGTGTTCAAGTGTTCAATAAATGTTTTTGTTGAGAAATTTTGGGTATCTTAAGTACTTATTAGTGTTACATTTTATCTTTCAAATAGAGGTTAAAAACAAGCAAATATCAGCCAAATATCGGCCAAAAATAATCAGTAGCATATATCGGCCATCGGACGACCCGGATTTCAAAAGATCGGCATCGGCCTGAGAAAACCCATATCGGTCGACCTCTACTTATGACCTCATAAGGAGCAAGATTCCAGATCGGCCCATCTGAGCTTTCATTAGGCTCATTCGAGATGAGCCAGATCTGCGCAGAATCGATCACCGGCGATCGCCACCCAATGCATGCCGGTTAGATTTGTGTCCAACTTGTGTCCTGACTTGCTCTGACGTCATGCACACATGGGCAACAATAATCTCACGAGATCAAGGCGGCCGCAGTTGCTCTCCACCGACTGCAAGACCCAGGCGGATCCAGGGCATGCTGGGAAACGCCGGCCTCTCAGCTGATCTAACAGCTGATTGGTTCAGAATCGACTCAACATGATGATGTTTTATATAAACTTTTTATTGATTTTGAATTGGAGGGATTTTAAATGTGATTTGTCTGATTTAAAAGCTTATTCTGTACAGAACACGTTGTGTGTCTGATACTTATGTTTAGAAGTCAGAGAGACTAAATTTGTTCAGATTATGGATCATCTACAGTGTGTTAATTAAAATCAGCAACAGATCGCATGTAGAGCATTTTGACAGCTACTCTGTTATAATAAAAACAACTGGAGACTGTGTACAAGCTGATATATGGGTCCGATAACATTTTATTAAATCAGAATCGGACCACAGTGTTTCTGTCACTTCCTGTTCAGCCTGAAGGCTGCTGGAAACGGCTGGAAAACTGTCCGACTTGAGAGCGGATTTTTGTCACCGCCCCCGGCTGCTGCCGCCTGCTCTCGTCCACTTTACAGGAGAGGTGCAGTTCATCTCGAACGAGCCTATTTTCTCAAAGGCAGAGCAGGATACCCAGGATTTTCATGCCATGGGACCTTTAACAACAAATGTCTACTGTAATACATAATGGAACTGTGTATAAGCGACTTGGGTTGAACAGTGTAGATAGGCAGTTTGGTGTGATTGATAAGAGCCATTTCCGGCACAAAAGAAATGTTATAGTAATATTGACTTTAAATAATTGTGAAATATAGTCAACTAAGTTATCGTTTATATAAAGTATCTGTTAATGTCTGTGTTTGTTTTGTTTCTGCATCAGTATAGGAGAGGAAGAATGGCTGGTGGGTGGAAAAGAAAGAAGTGGGTCTTTGGCATGTTGGCCATGCCATTATCAAGGGCAAAGAGCTGGAAAGCCTATTCCACTTCTTGTGGAAAGAAGCTCTCCAGGCATCTAGTCACCCTGATTACCCATTGTGTAGTCCTGCTTTGCCAGACTTTTGGCCCATTTGTGTAAGGTCCTGTTGTGTTCTTTAACTTGTGTTCTTTGTGTGTATCTCACAAATGCTGTTTTCCGTCAGATTATTTATAGATCTCAGCATTTCCGACCACACTTGAAGGCAGCTTCATTTCCCGGAGAAAGAGAGTAAGAAAAGAGACGGAGGGACTGAGAAAACAGTCGGCTGTTCCACAAACTCCTGGGCAGTTCAGTGCTTTGGTGTTTTAAAACTTTCTTGGGGCAGCGATAGAGGCAGTGATGTTTCCTGTTTCCTGTTTCCTGTACGGGACTCTCACACCGCCTCAAAACACTCTGACAAGTCTGATCCACGCTGACTGGCCACCATTACATTGTTGCGTTTCTCCAAAAGTTGCATGGTTAGGTCATTAAGAGAAAATAACATACATCATATTTGAGGCCAGTGTTTGACAAGACTGTGTTTCAACACTTCTTTTCTTCAACAGACACAGACTCACCTCCATCACCGCTATGTCCCTGGACATCTGTCTCTGGACTTTAGGGTGTTGGACCTTGATGGCCACTGTCCTCCCATCATGCAGCACTGCCTTGTGGACCTGGGCTAAGGAGGCTGCACCCTGAGGCTTCTCTTCAAAGGAGACAAATAACTCTGACAGCTGCAGGAGAGACATAGGGATGAAGAAGAAAAGAGTGCAGAGCACAGAGTAAACAGAATGATAAAGAAGATGGGATGGAAAGGGGTGTGTGGAGTTGGGATTGGGATAGGAGTCTGATCATCAATCTGATCATCTTTATTTACAAGCTATTATTAGATATTTTACAATGAAAGAGGTTAAACAAATTACAGTGGGTATAACTATGATTAATTATGTCCATTTCTGCTTTGGCCAAGTATGGATTTGTTATGCCATGGCAATAACACACCAAATCAACTGAAGCAAGGGGAGCTAATTGATATGCAATAATGTAATGATGATGGTTGTATTAGGCCTGTGTTTGAGACTACTGACCTGAAACCAAACTGACTGAGACCAAGAAGAGGAAACACAAGAGGCGCAATAGGATTTTTTTTACTGATACTATGACAACTGTGAATTCTCAAATAGCGGTCTTTATTTACCTCAACTGCCGGGCCTTTATCTGAGACAGGCTTATATTAGAGATATAGGCCATTAACTGTTATAAGTATCCTTTATCATCATTTAGTAAGAAGCCTCCCTGTTTAGTGTTCTCATCTGTTTTAATTAGCTGTTAATAGAAGCTCAACACTTCCTCTGTGTTTACGTGTCCTCTTGTACTGTATAATGTATTTCAGTATATTGTACATTTCCACAGCACTAAGTCCATCAGCACAAAAACTTGTCATGTAGTCTCACATTAATAGATGTCTCCACAGTGCTGTCTCAGAGCTGGAGTAGGGTCTGGCAACATTATAGTATACTGTAAAAAAACGCTGTTTGTATTTCTTTAAACCAATCACAATCGTCTTGGCTGGTGCTAAGCCCTGGATGCAGCGACGGAACCTCTGCAAAATAGATAAATAGCAGAAGGGGAGGTGAATGCCTGACACATGACAGAGTTCCTCCAACACAGCAAATGTCAGAGCCAACTCCTGAGCAGGTTCTCTTGACACTTGCTGTGACACCTCAACTTCCACCTGCACAGACTCTTACACTCAGAACTAGATCTGGTAGAGCCATTGTTCCACCCGGAAGACATAATAACCTGTAAACGGGAAAAAGTGAAAAATAAAAAGAGTGTTAAATTAAGTTTTTGTTAATGGGATTCAGTTTTGAGCACTTAGGAGGAATAGAGAATTTCACAGTATTTTGTTTGTAGGAATTACTCTAGTGCCTGAGTTTACACTGTATGGACAAAAGAGGCAGAAAAATCCTCTAAGGTCTGACAAGTCAAAGACAGTCTACCCTTTGTTCGCTAGAAAGGGGGGATGTGGTATTATTGCATGTAATATTGTAATACACGTGTCATTCACATAATGACACATGTATTCCGATGTAGTCAGTTGTATCAAAAGGGGACCTAATGTGATAGGAACATATATGAAGGGTAGTTGTGTATAGGGGGGACTGCTGTTGAGATGCTGATACAATAAAGTAATAATAATAATAATAATAAATTGAATTTATATAAAGCTTTTCATATACTCAAAGTCGCTTAAAGTGGTAGTTAGTTAACAGTTGACTCATGCTCGTTATTGTATGAATAACACGACAAAGATCTATAACCCCACTCCAATCCAGTAAGCCAGACTACATTGGTTACAGTCAACATGCAAGCAAGCAAGCGAGATGCACGAAGCAGAAAAGAAACAGGCTAATGACATGACAATATATTTTTAAGTAATGAAGCTCAGCTCAAATTCTTTCAGGAAGACTTCTAATTACTGCAATCACCACTATCTCCCTAAATATTGTAAGCTGTTAAGAGGTGTTCACTCTTCAGTAAACCAATCAGAATTGGCCACAAATTCATGATCCAATCACAGCATGACATCCTGCTGTAAATGTCTCTCTCCTTGCTATCAGCTGGCTTCTCAGGCAAACGTGCAACCCTCCTCCTCTCCTCCCACCTCCGGGAGTCATCATCCACTGCAACTGGAGTCCCTTTCCGGCAGAAAGGCTCCTTCGTTCGGCCTCCTGGTTCCCTCTCAGCCATCACCAGTGTCTAGGCTCCATCGGGGGGGAATATGTCTGTTTCTTTACCCCTTTAAATATTTTAATGATGGAGTCTAATCCCCAAAGACTTTGTACATTATATGTACATTTCATATTATGCTTAGCTACAATAAATATTTGCATATCTGCAACGAAGTTTCACCTGATTGAAATACATTTTGAGGCCGCCGAGAGGGAAAGAGAGAGGTCGACGTGCTCTGGGAAAAAATTTAAGATTTTGAAAATCAATCCCAAAGCAATAATGTGCGTTTTACGGGCATCTCTGAGAGTAAAGAAGGAGGAGATAGAGTGAAGTTTTTGGGTGAACTTATTCGGGAGAGAGATCGAGGGAGAAATTGAGATTGAGCGTGCACACTGAACCGCTGGCATGCAGCACCAGGCAGGGGGGCCGATCCAGGACCATTCTGGCGAGATTCCTAAGATCATTGGAAAGGGATCTGGTGTTGCGGGCGGCGAGAGGCAAGGGCAAGCTGAATTGGCAGAGCAACAACACAACGCTTTTCCTGGATTACTCAACAAAGACACACAGATGAATAGTGACAAGTTTCAAGGAGTGTAAGAAAAGGCTTAATGAGAGGTGACATTCAAAATCCTGTATCCTGCCAAACTTAAAATGGACCGCAAGAATGGAGTTAAGACATTTGAGGCTACAGAAAGGCAATGGCATTCATGGAAAATATGGAGTTTATGGTTAAAGTTGGTGGCCGGGTTAGCTCAGTTGGTAGAGCAGGCGCACATATACAGAGGATTACTCCTCGATGCAGCGGCCGCGGGTTAGACTCCGACCTGCGGCCCTTTGCTGCATGTCATTCCCCCCTCTCTCTCCCCTTTCATGTCTTCATCTGTCCTGTGGAATTAAAGGCCTAAAATATATATAATATATAGTATAGATATAATGGTTAAAGTTTTTCAGGTTAAACTTTGAAGCAAATGGGCTAAAGCAGCAGAAGACCACACCGGGTACCATTCCTGTCAGCATTATTATGGAACCCACTGCAGCTCTAGGCAAGACCCACCCTTCAATAGCATTCACGCGCTACAATTGGCCAGGTGTCCAATGCTCGTGTGAGGTAACGGAACCCGATTTGTTCAGGTCTTATCCCCTGACAAATCGGCTATCCTAACCTTAACTAAAAAAACAGGGTTTAATTGTGTTTCAACCAGCAATGCAGTAGGCCTGAGGAAAATCTGTAATGTGCCACAACAATTTATTTTTAATTGAAATGTCAATACAATGAACAATATTCCTGACATTGAAAAAATTCTGAGTGAAGTTGAGAAAGAATGAATATTTAAGAGATTTGTGTGAAATCAGTCAGTATCAGCCATTCCTCCTGTCCTCTGTCCCGCTCGCTTTGCTGAGGTCCGATGGCGTCATGTCATTGACGTGCATTATAGTTAACCACTGGGATTCACGCTCAAAGAGCTAAGTTTACAAAAATTTGCCAAATTTTAAAGTACGTGGAAAACTAAGATAAACTGTTCTTCAAAACAGACTTCATACACAGCTTTTTTTTTAGCTTGTCAACAGTGCTTTTAGCCGATCTAGCATGCTGTGCTCGTGTAAAACATGATGGCAATGGATGAGCAAATTGGACAGAGCAGATTAAAATATTGCTTTCTACATGTCTACATGTTTACACTTGTTAAAGTAAAGTATTCTGGCGAAAATATTTTGTATTTTTCTCGCCCAAATAATCACATTACAGGTATACAATCCACTATGATCAGTGCAGCGGGTGCGGTATTACATTCAATTTATCGCACCGTTGTGACGAAAAGAGAGCTGAGTCAGAAGGCAAAGCTCTCGATCTACTGGTCAGTTTACATTCCTACCCTCACCAATGGTCATGAAGGCGGGTCATGACCGAAAGAACGAGATCCAGGGTACAAATGGCCGAAATGGGTTTTCTCAGGAGGGTGGCTCCCTTAGAGATAGGGTGAGAAGCTCAGTTATCTGTGAGGAGCTTGGAGTAGAGCCGTTGCTTCTTTGCATCGAAAGGAGCCAGTTGAGGTGGTTTGGGCATCTGGTAAGGATGCCCCCTGGATGCCTCCCTAGGGAGGTGTTCCAGGCATGTCCAGCTGGGAGGAGGCCTCGGGGAAGACCCAGGACTAGGTGGAGGGATTACAACTCCAACCTGGCCTGGTAACACCTCGATCCCCCAGTCGGAGCTGGTTAATGTGGCTCGGGAAAGGGAGGTTTGGGGTCCCCTGCTGGAGCTGCTGCCCCCCCAACCCGACCCCGGATAAGCGGACGAAGATGGATGGATGGATGGATGGAACCTCCACCCCGGTCTGCCACTCCTTAGGCACTGTCCCAAACTTCCACGCAATGTTGAAGAGGTGTGCCATCAAAGGCATTTCTGGACGGATCTTTGCCACTGTGGGGTTGTTTGACTACCTCAGTGACTTCCACCTGGGAAATTGACGACAATCCCCCATCATCCTCCAGCTCTGCCTCTAACATAGAGGGCGTATTAGCTGGATTTAGGAGTTCCTCAAAGTAGTCCTTCCACCGCCCTATTACCTCCTCAGTTGAGGTCATTAGTGTCCCATCCTTACTGTACACAGCTTGGATGATTCCCCGCTTCCCCTTCTGAGGTGGCGAACGGTTTTCCAGAAGTACCTTGGTGCCGACCGAAAGACCTTCTCCATGTCTTCTACAAACTTCTCCCACACCCGCTGCTTTGCCTCTTTTACAGCAGAGGCTGCAGCCCTTCGGGCCCTTCGGTACCCTACAACTGCCTCTGGAGTCCTTTGGGATAACATATCCTGGAAAGACTCCTTCAGTCGGACAGCTTCCCTGACCACTGGTGTCCACCACGGTGTTCGAGCGTTACCGCCCCTTGAGGCACCTAAGACCCTAAGACCACAGCTCCCCGCTGCAGCTTCAGCAATGGAAACTTTGAACATTGTCCAATCGGGCTCAATGCCCCCAGCCTTCACAGGGATGCACGAAAAGCTCCACCGGAGGTGTGAGTTTAAAGTCTGATCGGACAGGGGCCTCCTCCAGACGTTCCCAATTTACCGCACTACCCGTTTGGGCTTACCAGGTCTGTCCAGAGTCTTCCCCCACCCCCTCACCCAACTCACCACCAGATGGTGATCGGTTGACAGCTCTGCCACTCTCTTCACCCGAGTGTCCAAAACATATGGCCTCAGAACAGATCAATCGACCGTTGACCTTTGGCCTAGGGTGCTCTGGTACCAAGTACACTTATGAGTATCCCTATGTTTGAACATGGTGTTCTTTATAGACAATCCATGACTAGCACAGAAGTCCAACAACGAACAACCACTCGGGTTTAGATCAGGGAGGCCGTTCCTCCCAATCACGCCTCTCCATGTGTCTCCATCATCGCTCACGTGCTCGTTGAAGTCCCCCAGCAGAATTATGGAGTCCCCCACTGGAGCCCCATGCAGGACTCCATTCAAGGTCTCCAAGAAGGCCGAATACTCCGAGCTTTTGTTTGGTCCACATGCACAAAAAACAGTCAGAGCCCCCCCCCCCACAACCCGCAGGCGTAGGGAGGCAACCCTCTCGTCCACTGGGGTGAACTCCAATGTAGTGATGCTCAGCTGGGGGCTTGTGAGTATCCCCACACCCGCCCGGCGCCTCATACTAGGGATGGCCAAATTAAGCTTTGTGAACCATTTTCTCTTTTTTCTGAGCCCACTAGATGGGGCTCTTTCTTCAACAAAGGGTTGAAAACACACTGAATTTCCATTCCTTTAACCTTTTTCTTTGAACAGAGACCACCATCTAGTGAGCTCAGAAAATAAAGTAAAATGGTTCACGAAGCTTCATTTGACCATCACTACCTCACACCCTTAAATGATTTATTTAAAATGCAATAACTTATAACAATTTTTGCTGTTACTAGACACTAGATAGCAGAAGGGTATTTTACAACAACATTGCAACACAAGCTTACAGAGCAGGACCTGAACGTACCAAGAGGTCCCGTCTCTGTTGGTTATCCAAAGGCGGTCGTCAGTGTCCACAGCATTTTAACCGTGTTTAAGCCAGCTAACGTTACTCGCTAATGATAAAAAAAAGGCTAAAAGTACCTGCTGTTTAATGTTAGCTAGCATAATGCACTAGGCTGTTTAAAAATTAAATTGTGATTCATTTTTTATCTCAGTCGTTGTAATCTTTACACATTTAAATAGATTTTTAACTGATTCACAATGCACCGTTACATCCGTAATACTGACCATTCTATATAATCGATTCTCCTCAACTTTTTTATAATGCAGAGGCTGGAAACAACTGTGTTAAATCCTCTCATCATCATCATTATCATCAGAAACCTCACCCCATGCAGATTACTGACACCTATATGATGAATGTATGTATCAAATTGACTGCCAGGATCATTATAACTTTATTTCATCAGTCCTCAACAAGCTCAGACTATATATCACATTTAAATATTGCGTATAATATGATAATAAGGCAGCTGTGGCTCAGGTGGTAGAGCAGTCATCCACCAATCGGAAGGTCTGTGGTTCTACATGTTGAAGTGTCCAAGACATTGAATCCTGAATTGCTTCCGATGCTGTGCCATTGGTGTGGGAATGTTTATCTGATGAGCAGGTGGCACCTTGTATGGCAGCCTTAGCCACCAGTCTGTGCATGTTTGTGTGAATGGTGCCTGTACTATGTAAAGAGTAATCAGTAAGACTAGAAAAACGCTATATAAATGCAGTCCATTTACATTCACATTCACTCTATACAATAATAAACATAGGAGTAACTGTAGCGATCACAATGAAATCTGCTGATGAGCTCCTTTTGTGCTATAACAGTCATTTTCTTGAACAAAATGTGAACAAAACAAAGGAAATGGTATTTGACTTTGAAACCAAACAAAACAAACCCATGACAGTTCTTATAGAGAGGAAAACACCATGTTAGATAGTCAGAAAAAGACTTTGGATCATATCATAACCTTAACATACAGAAACAGGCTCAGGGTTTGATGCAGCTACTATAAATATGCTCTTGCCTTTTGATACACTCTGCCCACCCACAAACCTCTATCACAGCACTGTGCATTAAGCACCCAGTGTGCCCTTTGAGCAGAGGTAGTTCCTCATTAGCCTCCACTCATCTCTGTGGACACACAGAACACACACACACACACACACACACACAGGAATTAGTGTGTAGGTTTGAAGGTTAAAGAGGCTTCCCCAGGGACCTGAAGTCATTAGAACAGTCTTATTGTATGCTTTGGAACCTCCACACCGCACTGAGGCTGCCCTGCCTCATGGATACAAACCTGTTAACTGAACAAGAAGGCAGCCTGAAGCTTCTACTTTATGTAGTAGTAAGTGTTATGTAGTATGTAGAAATTGACAAATTCAAGGAACAGCAAGAGACTCTGATGTATATAACCAAATGGGATGGATAAACACATAAGAAGCTGGGTCCAGATAGCCAGACAGATTATTTTAAGAGGATGGAAGAATGAAGGGGTGCCGTCAATCCAGGAGTGCGCTCGTGCGATGGTTAGGGTTGTGGCTTTTGACAAAATGTCATATAAACGGTTTGCCAGATTGGATGTCTATACTATAAAACGGGGAATGTACCGGAGCATATACATATGTTTATTTGGTTTAATGTCTATTTTGTTACTATTTTGTTGAATTGTCGTGTATTGTAGTTACTATGACATCTTTTCTTGATTTTTATCTGGGTGGGTGGTGATGACGAAGGGGGGATGTGTTCATTTTGCGAGAACAAAATTGTTAATCACAAAAAAAATATTTAGTTTGGAACACCATTTCCTTTTAAGTTTTCTCGATGCTTGCTTTAATTTGTGTGTTGGGGGCTATTATACCACGGAGCAGATGTAGCCACCTAGAATTTCTTCACCCAACCAAAGTCCTTCACCAAACCAAAGGCCTCACAATTGTGAGGTGCTTGTACTTTACTTTGTAATATTTCCATGTTATGCTACTTCATACTTATACTCCACTACATCTCAGAGGTAAACAACATTTATTTTAAAGCTTTAGTTAGACTAGTAATCAATCAAAGTGAGTAATAATGGGTGTGGTATGTGTCCCCTTTGGGGCATTATACTGTCTTGGCTTCATTCTCCCTCATCTACTGCATTGTAATATTCAACATGCTTAGCTTGTGCTGGATTTGGCTGGGAGAAAGACTTCTTTCATATTAATTCTTCAAACTGTACCATGGGGGGGGGAATTCCCCTGCTGTTTGTACCTAGTGAAACATAAAAAGAGGCTAATTTGAACACGATTGTTGGCCCATCAGGTAGAGGCTGAACATGAGCCCTGTAGAAGATGCCACCAGATGATAAATTACGCAAGCAGCACAAGATCCTGTGTGGGAACAGCTGAGTTATTCATTATGCAAATATGCTAAATGGAATGAAATTGTCTGCACTCACCAGTGTCTACCTACTACAATGATGAGCATCCAGTGGGATCTGACATGCAAAGACTGCTTTCACGGGTTAAGGATACGTGTAATTTCTCAGTTGGGCCTGTCACTTTAACTTTTAGATACTGTTTAAAGAGGAAGGTTGGCACTAATAGTCAAAACACTTTGTCATGTTTGCTGTGTTCGTAGTCCTAGCTGTGTCACCAGTGCTTGGCCTGTAGCCTCTGATTCAAACACTATTTTATCACTGCTTATATTAATGTCAGCTGTGGAGTTAATAAACATGGTAATGTATGCGCATGGGCCCCGCTCCCAGAACATAGACCCGCAGTGACATACGTTTCCTGAAATGAGTTATGGCACAAATAAAATGGCCCCTGAGGCCTCTCAGTTGTATAGCAACACATCAGTGTCTGTGTCAGCAAGCATGTGGCCATTTTGGATGCTGGCAACCGGCCACAGCCCCAGCTGGATGAAGAGACATTACTCATTACAGCACAGAAGAGAATAAGTGAGAGAGATTGCTTTAGTGGAGAGAGGAAATCAAAGTTTCCATTCTAACATTTCCAACTGTCTTAATGTACAGCACAACTGCAGAGGGAACCAGGCCTTTAGTTGAAACAGGCTTGTGCTAGGGACAGACCTCTCTTTAAATATTTGATCAGATTTGATCAAGAAGCCTCCTTGTTTTCTGATCTTTTTCTGTTTTGACTGATGCAGAGTCATGTCACACTCCCTGCAGTTCTTGGTTTCTCCCCTCTGACAGAAAAACTGTTTTCATACACTAATTACTCCCAATCACTTCCCTTTTGCCTTTTTTTGCCTTAGAACCCTGGTAAGATAGTGTCAATGAAACTCAACAAATCATATAAAGTGATGATGGAATAACTGTTGTGGAGATGTACATTAAGCAAAATGTACAATGAGAGATTTAGTATAGGTTAACCCATCCCATTATCCCCACTCTAATATTTATTTTTTGCCTGGCCTTAATTAGTCTGTGTTGGAACAATAACTTACTCAAAAGTTAAGTTTAAAACTGCTTTTAATGTTTAATGTTTGTACTGTGTCTAATTTATCATGGCTACTATTGGCATTTTCAGTCATTTCAACATTTGTGTACTAACATTGAATTATATGCTGTAGAGTACTCAAGTTAGTTACTCGCAAAAACAATTGAGACACAGCCAGTGAAGTGAATTCGACTGGTCCTGGCTAACACCACCATGCTAACACGCGATAACTGCTAACGTTACCGGAGGACCAACCAACGGTGAGTAATTTTAAGCTAAGAAAGGGTGGCTGTAAGTCGGGTAGACAGGACTGGGAGTTTGCTGTGTTTTAGCGGTTGTTGCCATCTGTCAGTCGGGTAGAGAGTGGTTGATGCAGTAATTTTAAGGCAAGATAGGGTGGCTGTCAGTCGGGTACAGAGCTCCGCGTGAGCACGGGCATTTATGACTGTCAACATAGCCAGCATGTAACGTAATTTAGCCACTGTTGTTGCAAGGCGTGCTAATGTTACTCTGTCACAGACTACATTGTGCAAGTGTGCTAACTTATAACACTAATAACCTCTGCTGGTTAAATTTATACTTTAACCAGTCCCTCCAGGAATTCACGATGTCGCAATCAACAGCAGTGCGACTTGCAATTTTGTCCAATTACTGCAACTTTATTGCAAATTTGACCAATAACCAGAGCTTCCCGTGACTTTCAACAATGACAGCAGTCCCCCGTGCCAGACTTTTGGTATCTGACGCTGAGAGCCACTGACTAAGCGGGATTGAGATGTTGACGTACGTCGCCAAATTCATTTTCTTGTTTCTGGTATGAAGATGAGACGTGGTTGACCCAAACACCATTTACCAACAAACACACAGGGAAAAACTGTGCAGAACAATTCAGACCGTCCAATCTGTAAATAATTTAACATCAAAGTATGCTGTAAAGATTTGTTACTCTAAAGTTGCTAAAAAATGCTGTTTCAATCCTGTCTGCTCGCTGCAGCGGGTGGGGCTGCTGCTCAGTTCTCCCCGCAACAGAAACACACACACACACACACACATACACACACACACACACACACACAAAACAACTTATCGCCTTTTGCCTTTCTTCTATTTATATAGTGTGCTGATATATAGCCTACACTGACAACTATGTGAAAGACAACAGAACATGGATTTTATTAAAAATCTCCTTTACACTCCAGGTTTACATAGAATTCAAACTGAACAATCATGATCTGGCCATGTTATTATGGGTATTTACTTCCATAATTGTTGGATACAGAATGGCTTGATGGCATGTTAAGATTGAATAACACATCCATCCATCCATCCATCCATCCTGTGTTATATTGCAATATTAAAGTACCCCTTAATGTCAACAAAAAGTAAGAGTTAGCTGAAGTTGCTGCCATACTAGTTATTTCTTATTTTACACGTCATTTAGCTGACGCTTTTATCCAAAGCAACTTACAATTGCTATTCAGAGGCCACACGCCTCTGGAGCAACTATGGGTTAAAGGTCCAATATGTAATATTTGTACTGTAATAAATCCAAAAATGACACCAATGCCTCATCAGATATTAAGGAAACATGTTAAACTGAAATACTATCTTTTCTGACAACAATGCTAATTTCAGTATTTTTCTTTTTGAAATTTACATTCCGTGACGGAATTTATGTTTATGTTTTGATCTGTGTGTTGTTATCAACGGCCCAGTTTGACAGCCAGGCTGGGTTGCCAGATATACCTGTAAAAACGTAAACCCAGCACGCTACAGCTGTAACGGTAGTACAGCCATGAAAGCAGCAAACAAACGAACAGGATCAACAGAGATAGATTCTACCCGACCTAAAAAAAAGAAAACAGCATTTTTCTAACAGTTGCGTGACCAGAGACGTAACAACCCCCTGGTAAATATTGGAGATGTATTTGAAAGATGGAGACAGCTTAGAGCCCAAAAGGACGGAGAATTGGCTTATTTCCTCCTGAACCGGTAAGCATTAGCTTCAGGCTAATTTATCACAGCTACTAGGGGCATTTTTTGTCATTTCAACATTTGTGTACTCACATTGAATTATATAGCTAGAGTACCGGAGTTGGTTACTTGCAAAAACAATTGAGACAGTAAAGTGATCCCGACTGGTCCTGGCTAACGCTGCCTTGCTAACCCTGCTTACTGCTAACGCGTTCCGGGGGGACCAGGCAAGCCCATGGCTGTTTACAGCATGTAGCCTCTTCAGCGGCTGGAGCCGACAACGGTGAGTTATTTTAAACCACGCAGAGGGGGCTGTAAATCGGAAAGAGAGGACTGTGAGTTTGCAGTGTGTTTAGCGATTGTTGCCGTAATTCTAAGCCAATGAAGTGTGTTCCGTCGGCAAGGTAGTGGTATATTTAGCGTTTACGTATTGTAATTCTAAGCCGAGGAAGTGTGCCTGACTGGTGTGTGGAGGACGGTGAGGTTTTGTGTGTTTTTAGCGGTTCATACTGTAATTTTAAACCGAAAAAGTGTGTCTGTCAGTTGGTTACAGAGCCCCGAATGAGCACGGGCTTTTTATGACTAAGAATCTAACGTTAGCTACGCTGTGCTGTGGAGTAATGTCTGGCTATGTGAGACTAGCATCTAACGTTAGCTACTCTGCTGTGCTGTGAAGTAATGTCTGGCTATGTGAGAAAAGCGTCTAGCAACATTGTTGTGAATGCTGCGGTCTCAGCCTGGCAACCTCCGTGAACTTCGAGTCTGGGCAGGAGGGGGCGGGGGAAACGACTCTCCAGTATTTTGAATTTGTACTGCAGTAACTATTTTAACTGCTAGCTGCCAGTATTACACACAATATTACATATTGCACCTTTAAAGGGGTGGTTCAGAATTTTGGACATAAGACCTTATTTAGTGAAAGTCAACAGTATCTCTCAACTCCACAGTACACCAAAGGCAAATTAATTATAAAGCCAGACTATCAATGTAAATGTCTGTTAATAGAATAATGTTAGAAATAAAACTACCCTTGCATCGCAATGCAATAGTTATACTTTGTTCTCTGTAGCTGGTAGCATAAGCTACAGCAGCGGCGGAGTGATATTACCTAGGCAACTGAGAAAGCTGGTTCACATGACAATCACGCAAGTTTATTTACCTGCCAGAGGCTACAACACACATAATGTTACCGGTACATGAAAGCACACGGGCTAGCAATTTGCATGTAAAATGTCTGAGTTTACATTACTTTTTTGTCAGCAATTACCTAAAGTTAGCGGTTAGCCCAGCCAGGTATCTACCAAGAGCGTAGCTATACCGTACCGTTGTACATATTGTCTCTCTCCACAATGCATTAAACTGTAACGTTATTACTACAAATTCGCAACTTGAGTAGAGTCTCGGCCGGTGTCTTGATGTCCAAGCCAGCAGCAAGAAGCCACAGTTGTTTCCTTTCTGGATCTCGCAATGGAAATTTGTGGAAACATTGTGGTGCCCATCTGTTTGATTTATTTTTACAATTTGTAAATGCACACTGAAACACTATGTTGCCTAGTCCTTAGCTTCCAATCCAATGCTTCAATACCAATGTACAAGGCTACTACTAGCTAGCTAGGTGTCCCGAGTGTAGTGCGCTTTTCTGTTTACTTTTTGGCGCAGTACTACTAACCGGAGCAAAGTAAAATTCTGCCGCTGCTGAGAAACTAGTCCCTCAAAATGTAATGCGATCATTGAGATGCAAGGGTAGTTTTATTTCTAACATTATTCTATCAACAGACATTTACATTGATAGTATGGCGTTATAATTTATTTGCCTCGGGTGTGTGTTTTTAATGGCAGGCTAGCATATACTGTTGACTTGCACTAGCCTAGCACCAGCGAACTCTGCAACTGGAAGGACTGGATGAAAAGTGTTGAAAACTGTCTCCACTGACAAATAACACACTGGCTAACTTGGAAATAAGGTCTTATGTCCAAAATTCTGAACCTGCTGAACTTGCTCAGGGACACATTGGTTGATATATCGCAGAGGGAATCAAACCCGGGTCTCCCACAAAGGCATGTGTCATATCCACTGCGCCACCACCACCCGCCCAGCTCTTCCTGGACTAATGCTGCTCCTACTTCTAAGTGGTTGACAAAGATGTTGCAAATACAATTACGTCAATATGAGAAGTGCCTTTATTACGGTGGCCGACAGGGGCAAACGCCCTGCAACTTAAGAAAACACATGCAAATAGACAAAACACAAGCAAATTAAGAAAACAACTTAAGGGAAGGCATGAGACGGGAGTTATCTTTTTACTATGCAGCCATACCCGACTCTAATAAAAAGGCAGAGTGCTCTCTCCCCGTGGTGTCGAAAATCAAGCTGTTCCACTTAGCTGCTCCCTCTACAGGCCTGGAGAACTTACGTTGTGTAATCTGGATGCATCTGCATCGTTTTTTATTTGCAGCGAGTTTGAGTATTTGGTTGTGTTGGTGTGTATTTGCAGCGCGTTTGCTGAATGCTGCGCATGTGTTGTCACATTAATGAAGTTGTTTTTCTTTTTACATCGCTTCTTTTTTGGCGGTTTGTGTGCTTTTCTATTTGCATCGTTTTTTATTTGCAGCCTATTTATGTATTTGGTTGTGTTGTGTGTATTTGCAGCGCGTTTGCTGAATGCTGCACATGTGTTGTCAAATTAATGAAGTTGTTTTCTTAATTTCCTAGCTTCTGGGCAGTTTACTCCCCGGAGTCCTTCTGTTTTTTCCCCCAGCGTATTTCCTTGGAGAACGTTGGCACCAAGACCCTGGTTGCAGCTGTCGCCGTGGTCCTGCTGCACTCCCTGCTGAGCTCAGCGATGCCCTGCAATGTCATGCTGCGTCCTGCTGAACCCTGCAGCTTCCCGCTACATCCAGTCACTGTTCCATTATTAATGTGACTACTATCGCCACTGTTCATCACACCCCCAACCGGCTCGTCAGACACCGCCTACCAAGAGCCTGGGTCTGTCCGAGGTTTCTTCCCAAGAGGGAGTTTTTCCTCGCCACTGTCGCACTGCTTGCTCTTGAGGGAATTACTGGAATTGTTGGAATTGTTGGGGCTTTGTAAATTATAGAGTGTGGTCTAGACCTACTCTATCTGTAAAGTGTCTCGAGATAACTTATGTTATGATTTGATACTATAAATAAAATTGAATTGAATTGAATTGAATTAATTTGCTTGTGTTTTGTCTATTTGCATGTGTTTTCTTAAGTTGCAGGGCGTTTGCCCCTGTCGGCCACCGTACTTTATTTTTGACAGGACAGCTTAGACATCAAAGGGGAGAGAGTGGGGGAATGACCTGCAGCAAAGGGCCGCAGGTCGGAACCGAACCTGCGGCCCTGTGTCAAGGACTGAGCCTCTGTATATGGGTGCGTGCTCTACCAGGTGAGCTACCCAGGCACCTGCTTATATATAATTTAAGCAGGATAATCCAAAGTGACCTATGTGGTTACAAAGCATAACACAATCAGCAGATGTTAGTTTTTTATGGCTCATCATGTTCAATCTCAGTTTGATTATGCACGTACTGCCTGAATCTCCATGTGCACTTATGCCACCCTGCCTTGACAAAATCCCAAGTACCCATGATGCACTTTTGTTTTGCCATAGCACCAACTGCATGTAATGTTTGGCCAGGAAACAGATTGTCTTTGGTAAAACAACATATTGCACAAGCTGGCCTTTCAGCAGTTTCACTCTCTCTGCTCTCCAAATCCATGCACAGTGTGAATGCATATGTCACAAATGGTGCTGAAAACAGCATGGCACAACTCACTACTCGACAATATCCAATATGAGAATGCATACACGTGTTTAAAAAAAAGCCAAACGGAAATTATGCTAAAACTGCTCCCCTGACTCCAGAGCTGCCTGGCAGTGCTCATCAGTGTCACTTCTTCTCCTGCCACTCCATGACGGAGGAGGGCTGATTCATTCTGCTGCCCTCTTTGTAGACAGAGGGGTTATATTACCATCTTTTCAAGGATAATGATATCCCCCACAGATACAGGAAGAAATCAAACTGAATGCACACCTTAATTTAAAAAACATTAATAAGAAAGAGAAAAGTCTTTGAATTACAGGGGAGCAATTTGAGTTGACTGTGCAAGTGCTCTCTCTCTCTCTGTATATATATATATATATATATATTTGCATTTACAGAAATATACCACGTGTTTGTCGATGACTCATTGAGACCTGCTTCTTTTACCTCTTAAGTATGAAAATGTGCCCTATCAGAAATCAGATATTGAGAATACGAACCTAATGGCAGACAGAAAAGCTGAGAATTCAACAATTGGACCTGAACATTCATGGTGTACACTGAACTGAAAGGCATATCAGAGAATCAAATGTAGCAGTCAATTTTTGGCTGAAAATGACTTTTCCACACTATACATACATTTTTCATACAGTCATTGTGAAAGGAGTTGGTACACTTTAACTTTTCTTTGGAAAGCAGAAACTGTATAATTTGCCAGCAAATCAATAAATCGATCAATTGATTATTTGTCACCTGAAATAATATAAAAATACATTTTCAGTGAAATGTAATAATGTTTATTCAAATTATGCAATAAAATCTTAATAACAATAAATATATATGTGTATGATGGGGAGTCTTAGGCAGTGAATCGTGTTTGGTGCTTTTTCTGTACTAATGTGATCAATTGTAAGATAGATAATATATAAATGTGTAAAAATTACACATTTCACACAAAAAAATTTAAAGATAGAAACCACAAGAATTTAGTTTTTTTGTAATTTCTAGATCTTTAAACTGTAAATCTTAACTTAAAAGTCTCGAGTAAGAGATGTATGAGAAGAAATTTACAAGAAAAGAAGAACAAAAATCTGCTGCTCTGCCTTTCATATTTTGGAAGGGTCTTCAAGCCTTAGATGTGATTGCAAATCATTTAGAGGTCATTTTATGATATTTTTGCTTCTATCTGGCCAATTCCTGCTTTGTTCAGTATCTCCTGTGTTTGCCCCTTCATTCACACTAGGGATGAACGATTAATCGTTTTCAAATTAACATCGCCATTTGAAAGAATTGCGATTAGCTAATCTAATCGTGAAGACCGCAATTATTCAAATGTGAAATATTTAGTTGAATGATTTAACATTTCTTATTCCTCTTTTTTATTATCATACTTAAATGGGTTTTTTTGTGTATTTTTTATTACTTTATTTAACATGATCGTAGAAGGTGCAATATGTGGCTAAAAAAGAAATCGCAAATCAAATCAGAATCGGAATATGCAGCAGGAAAATCGCAATTAGATTTTTTTCCCCAAATCGTTCAGCCCTAAATCACACACGGATTAACTTTTTTGATACTCTGCAGAATCACTCAGGAGCTTTTGTTTTAAATAAAGGTCCTTATTATATCACCATTTTGATCTCCTTTAATAATTCATTAAGTAAGTCGTACATAGAGAAATCCATGACATCATCATATAAAAAGCAAACATTGCCACAGAACAATATCTCTACAACAGAATCAGTGATTTGCAAAACTAGCCAACATTGTCATTAAAAGTTTAGGTACTTTGGTTATAAACCGCATAATGCTGCACAGACTGGATCTCTGTCGTGTGGGGAGCAATTTGTTCACTGTTCCTGTAATGTATAACTACGTATACCAAACCATTTCTTTAACATACACACACACTGGGGGAGTATGCAGTCGAGGGAAAAAATATCTTTTCCCTTGACTGCATACTCCCCAGTGTTGTGTGTATGTTAAAGAAATATTAAAGAAGTGTTAAAGAAGTGTTAAAGAAGTGTTGTGTGTGTGTGTGTGTGAGTGTGTGTGTGTGTGTTAAAGAAATGGTACTCTGAGAATGACAGCACAATGCCTTGCCTCCAGCAGCCTCTAAAAGGCTGTCATAACAACTAGTTTGAAAGCAAACTCCATGCTTTGTACTAACTGCAGCATTATCAGCTGCATTAGGAGTATGGCTTGGTTATGAAATGAAATGGGGATAGAATGTCAGACATATCCACTCCTGCTTTATTTGCCCTTTTTCCTGCTTGCTGCGAAGCACACATGCAGGGACAAGCACATGCGCTTACCTTCAGAGAGAAAACTGTGAGCCTGGCATAAACTACAATCCAAATCAAACAATCAAACTATAAACCCCAAATCCAATAAAAACTAAATAGAAAGCATACATTTAACATTACAGCATATGTTTAGTCTAGGCTATGCACGAATCAGCCGTGAGTGCTTGGGCATTCACTTTGATTATTCAACTGATGGAGCCCCAACAGAATTTAATTAGTAAAAAAAAATTGTTTTTGCAAATCTTTATGAGCACCTGAAATTACTTCAACAACCTAACTTCAACACATAATAAAACATTGAAAATGAATATTTTGCTGTTTTCAATGTGTTGCCTGATAACTAGGACAGGTGTTCTTTTCTTGTTACATGAGATTCTTAGTTTTGAAAGTAGAAGTTCAATGCCATTGTATGGAGAAATTAAGTTCAGGTTTAAGTTGCCTAAGACAATGGCTAGATTTGATCTTGTTACAACTTTCTGACAGATAAATAGTTAAACATAATTTATCAGTTTTTCTACAAAAACACTGCTTGTAATTAGGGCTACAGCTATCGATTATTTACCAATTATTCCATCGATTAATCAAGTAATCGGATAAGAAATACTTTTGTTTTATTGAAGCGCAATAATATACAATAGTTTGGTTTAATTTTCGGAAAAAGCAACATTTGTATTGCCTAGACTGCTTACAATATCATCTCTGAAAAAACTAAATATATTAAGTGCATTTAAGTGCCATATTACATTGTTTTTAAAGAAAACATTTTCTGAAATGCAATAACCTCAAACTAAACATTACCTTAAGTTGTGCAACTTAACTTTCAGAACTACAAGTTTCAACCTGAGACTGACCTGTATATATGCCTATATGTAAATATTAGTTATACTCAACCTGTTTTCATTTATATATTTGATTACGATGTCACACAGCTCTGTTACACTTATGCTAGTAGATCGTTGATCAGCTGTTTCTCCGTGAAGAGAGATAAATGGTGCGCAACAATCAGCTGTTTTTCCGGCTCTTTAGATCAAATTGTGGTCACCACTACATATTTTCTTGTCTTTAATTTTGGTAGTTGTTGTGTTTGGTGTAGTTTTCATCGTCCCTACCATGTGATTTACTTTTGTCGGGTCCGCTTCGTGGAATGGATGATTAAGTTAGACTCAATGTTTTCTGTTGAGATGCTGAAGCATTGACATGGTGCTATTATTGTGGTAAGTTAGTTCGATTTTGCAGTAGACACACTGTACAGAGTTTTCGTTTTAATTATGTTTAAACTGATTCCAAACTTTGGACGCTTTCTGTTGTTTTCTCCAGCCTGTCTCTTCTCTTAGCCCCTTACGCTCTTTCTTCATTTTGTAATCAGTCTTCATGGCCTGTGTCGCCAGGACACATTGCATCGAGGATTTTTAGTAATCAAATTATTCGAGTTACTCAAGGAATCGTTTCAGCCCTACTTGTAATATAGCAAATTTAGACAAACTAGTATTTAAATCAGAAAAGATCTGATAAAAAAGAATAGTAATAACACAAGGCAACAGTCATTACGGCAAAATGTTTTAGTTGAGGTAAATATTTGTCGGGAAAAATGCTGAAAAATGTATGTGCTCAATTTTATGCTCAAATACAATCACAAAAATGTGCATAGAACACAAAAAGTTTAAGTTTCACATTCACTGATATTTAGGCCCTAATGACGGACGGATTTAAGCGTGCATTTCCAGTTTTGCTGCAATCTCCAGCCAGCTCCGGCGGACTTGCAGGTCACAGTTCATCTTTAACTCAGTCAGTCAATACAAACAATGCTGCGCTGTGAAATGGAGCAGTTAGTATTATAGTGTGTTTCATCATCATTTTTAGTTGGTACTCACATTAAACATTAAAACTGTAGCATCGATCTCATACACACTCGCTCTGATTAATATTTATCTATTACCGACAATTTCCCAGGCGGAAGTCACTGATGTAGTCAAACAACTCCACAGTGGCAAAGCCCCTGGGATCGATGAGATCCGTCCAGAAATGCTCAAGGCTGTGGAGGGGCTGTCCTGGTTGACACGCCTCTTCAACACTGCGTGGAAATCTGGGACAGTGCCAAAGGAGTGGCAGACCAGGGTGGTGGTTCCCCTTTTTAAAAAGGGGGACCAGAGGGTGTTTGCCAATTACAGGGGTATCACACTTCTCAGCCTCCCTGGTAAAGTCTACTCCAAGGTGCTGGAAAGGAGGGTTCGGCCGAACAATGCGGATTCCGTCCTGGTCGTGGAACAACGGACCAGCTCTTCACTCTCGCAAGGATCCTGGAAGGAGCCTGGGAGTATGCCCAACCGGTCTACATGTGTTTTGTGGATCTGGAAAAGGCATATGACCGGGTCCCCCGGGAGATACTGTGGGAGGTGCTGCGGGAGAATGGGCTGAGAGGGTCTCTTCTCAGGGTCATCCAATCTCTGTACGACCAAAGTGAGAGCTGTGTCCGGGTTCTCGGCAGTAAGTCGGACTCGTTTCAGGTGAGGGTTGGCATCCGCCAGGGCTGCGCTTTGTCACCAATCCTGTTTGTAATATTTATGGACAGGATATCAAGGTGTAGTCAGGGCGGGGAGGGTTTGCAGTTCGGTGGGCTGGGGATCTCATCGCTGCTCTTTGCAGATGATGTGGTCCTGATGGCATCATCAGCCTGTGACCTTCAGCACTCACTGGATCGGTTCGCAGCCGAGTGCGAAGCGGCTGGGATGAGGATCAGCACCTCTAAATCTGAGGCCATGGTTCTCAGCAGGAAACCGATGGAATGCCTCCTCCAGGTGGGGAATGGGTTTCCTCAGGAGGGTGGCTGGCGTCTCCCTTAGAGATAGGGTGAGAAGCATCCGTGAGGAGCTCGGAGTAGAGCCGCTGCTCCTTTGCGTTGAAAGGAGCCAGTTGAGGTGGTTCGGGCATCTGGTAAGGATGCCCCCTGGGCGCCTCCCTAGGGAGGTGTTCCAGGCACGTCCAGCTGGGAGGAGGCCTCGGGGAAGACCCAGGACTAGGTGGAGGGATTATATCTCCAACCTGGCCTGGGAACGCCTCGGGATCCCCCAGTCGGAGCTGGTTAATGTGGCTCGGGAAAGGGAAGTTTGGGGTCCCCTGCTGGAGCTGCTCCGCCAGCAACCCGATACCGGATAAGCGGACGAAGATTGATGGATTACCAACATCAGCAATACGACATCATGTAAGAAGCTGGAATAGACCCACTGAAGGCGGGGAGGAAAAAGGAGACACTAGAGGCATTGATGGGGGCAGCACCTTCTCTCTTTTCTTGTTTTCTGTAGCATGCTTACTCTGACATGCCTACCTTGTAGAACAATAAATCATTATGTTAACCCCCGAAGCAGGCAGAGATTAATTTAGACAGATAAGCACTGTAATGTTAAGTTTATGTTATAGTCCAAGAATATCTAGAATCTGTTTAGTGCTCACCTGAATAACAGAATCCGACCGGTTACCATTATATTCAGGGCTGGACTGGGACAAAAAATTGGCCCTGGCATTTTTGGCCCAGGCGGCCCACACCCACCGTGATTGGTCAGACACATTCCCTGCAGATAGTCCTCTCAAAATATGCAGGCATGCTATGATATGAGTTGCCTAGTTCAGCGTTCATGTGATCGTTTTGGATCCTTCAAGAGGGGTGTCAAGACTTATCTGTTGGTCTTACACTTAAATAATTCATTCATTCTTAGAGTTATGATTTGTATATTTATGGTATTTTTATTAGTTTTTATTATTGATATTGTATTGTCATTATTGATATTATTACTATTTTGCTTAATATTGGCTTAGCAACTTTAAAAACTGTTTACTGTTCATTTTTAACTATTTTTAACTATTGTAAGATTCATATTTTGTCACTTTGGACATAAGTGTCTGCTAAATAATATAACCATAACTATAACTATAACCCTTCCCAAAAGCTACAATAAAGCTGAGAGTAGTACAGTATATGCCCTGTAAAAGAGCACCAATACAAGAGAAGCTAATTAAGCCATTCAAGGAACACTGATGCTTATATCAACACTGATTTTATAGATCACACAGACTTTTCAGATACCCAACAGGCTAACCGCTAGCATTTTCAATGTAAGCTTAAGCAGTTATCGTTATGACGTTGCACGTGTGCGCACGCACGAACACACACACACACACACACACACACACACACACACACACACACACACACACACACACACACACACACACACACACACACACAGCCTCCCTCCCTTCATGAAAGTCCCTGTTAATTTGCCTACTCCTTACCACATCGTCATCTACTCTCTCTTCCATCTTTTCCTCACTCGCTCCCATGGCCCTGTCATGGTCACTCGGCTTCTTCCCTGTCATGATCTGTTTCTGCTTCTCTGTATAGCCAGCCACCTCTCCTCCTCCTCCTTCCTCTACTTCAGGTAATGCTGATGTTGAAGAAGCTACTACAGCCCCAAACATGTCCGAAATATTTGAGGAATCCGCCTGTAGATTTTTAATCTTTTTCTCCTGTAATTTCTCTGCCCTCCCTTGCACTTTGGTGGTCGTTTGTCCATTTTAACGTGAATGTTAAACTTCCAGCATAATATTACAGCTCGTGTCTCAGGGCCGGGAGGCGTGGCCATAGTGGGATTCGTAAATTTGCGGCCCAGAATGGGGAAGGGTGATCCTGGATTTGATTGGGTCAGGCCAGTGCCAATAATGAAAATTAACCAATGGGCTGCAGTGAGTTCTTTATGGGCCGGCCTGGCCAAAAAATAAAAAAAGGCCTATTTATATCGGCGGTTCGGCCCAAAAGTCCGTCGGCCCACCGGGAAAATGCCCGATATGCCAGATGGCCAGTCCAGCCCTGATTATATTAGAGACTGAGTATATTGGAACTTACCTCCTTGCTGAGGTCTTCTCTAATGACCTGCTTGACCTCCTCCATGCTGCTTTGAGGAGCGTGGCTGTGGAGCACCTTCAGTGTGGATGTGTACTCCTGAGGCAGCAAGTAGTCTAGAGCACCAAGATGCTGGCCCACCTTGATAAAAGTACCCCGGTTGGCACAGCACAAGTCTCGAAGACGCTCCGCCGACCTCAGATGCACCTACAGGTGATGGACAAAGAAAAAAAAAGAAAAAGTCAGAAACAGGATACAAAGTCTCAAGGACAGCAGAAAAGACTGCGGGGTTCATTAAAATAGTGCACTAATCAGATTTCATGGCATTCTGACATGAAATATCTGATATGCAATTTTAACATTTTTCTCCTGAGGATGGATCGTTCAGAAAGCTTTATTGCAATATGTCCACTGAGACAGCCCTGTTAATAAAAATAACAGCAATGGTCATTTCTACAACCAGCTTAATGTGACTTTCAACCACACACTGATTCAAAGCAGGAGATAGTGTGTTGTTCTTATAAGAACAGTGAAAAGTTGGAGGGAAAAGATCTGTGTGTACTACAACTTTAAGAGCTTGGGAAGACTGGAAAGAATTTATTCCCTTATTCTAATACAGCACATCTAAAATGTTGCAGTCATGAAATTAGAACTCAGTCTCACGGCACTTCGTGAAATAATCACATAATTGAATCTATTGATTTGTGTACCTGGACACGATTTTCCCGTTTTTTTTAGTGACATTCAGCACGTTTCTTAAAGTAATGTATTTCAATAGGAAGCATCTTTTGTGTTCACAGCAAGATTCGGGCTGCAGAAGAGAAGCTGTATTGCTTTGCCATTATTGGCATTTTTAGCTCTATAACAGCTGTTTTAATCAACATTTATTCATGAGATCATGGTTTACATTTATTTCTCTTAATGTTGTTATTTTGGTTTCTATTACCAGGGCACCTGAATTGCTTTATTCTTTATTGATATTTTTAAAACTATAACGCTACATTAATCAACGTTTATTTACAACATGTTATCATGGTCAATTTCTTTATTTTAATAATATTTTTTGGTCCGGTGAAGTATGGACAGAACACTACAGTAGGAGCGGAGCCGAAATCCCACAATGCAATCCGGTCATTCATATCATAGAATCGGACAGCGACAGTGAACAGGATTCACAGGAAGTGTGTGAAAATTTAATAATTTTCTAAGTATTTATAATTTTAACTGCTTTAAACTGTATATGGTTCAAGGTTCATCCAATATCATTGTACAACACAGTGTTGCACAATGAAATGCAGTTGTAGTCTCTTTATGCTACACAAGAAAAACAGCACAAAAATAGTAGTGATTTCCTGTAGTGCATTTTCTGAATATGCATAACGAGGAATGTCAACAGCAGCAACAAACACACTGGTAAATTCTTTGGACAGATATGGTTCTTAACATAAAAAATTCTACATCAGAGACACATTGTCCATTAACTTTTTTTACTGAGTTTTAGCATAACTGATGTAAACATTTTCTATTAAACTTGTACAGAATGCAGGCTATGTACACAAGTATTTGGAATGGGAAAAATAGTGTGCTTTATTTTTGATCTGTTTATTATCATATGTATTAGTCCATAAGGGCCTATTCGTTTTTTTTTATAATTCTTTTATCACAGCACAAAAATAATTAAGATGTTTTAGAGGATGTTTTCAAGTGTCCCACTAAATCCGAGTTATGAATACAAAACGTCATGAACAGTAATGTTTTCTATTTGAAATACATTCTATTGATCAATACATTGTCAGTGATGGACCAATAAAGACAAGTTAAAAAAGGAGTGATGTATTCAAACCTTTTGGTTTTAGTTAACCCTTGTCTTGTCCTTTGGGTCCCGGTGACCCAAAGGACAAAACAAGGGTTAATGCAGCAACTTAGTGCTTTTTTGTACAGCATTTTGGTCAGCTTAAACTGTATTTAAATGTGCTCTAGAAATAAACTTTACTTACTTACTTTACAAAGACACAGGGTTTAGAGAGCAATTCTCAACAAAGTAAACAGAAATACATAAAATTAAAATTCTAGCTGCAGCATTTGAATAACCTGTAGTTTATTTATCACCTTCTTTGTCAGTCCAGCAAAAAGTGCATTACAATAATCGAGTCTGAAACTGAAAAAAAAAGCATATTAGATATTAGATATGTGCTTCTGGAAGTTAAGATAATCACACCCAAGTTTATGGCATGCTCACATGGTTTAACCGACAGGGACGATAACAAAGAATGAATATGGTGACTCAAAGCCTTGGGACCTATTAAAAGAATCTCTGTTTTGTCCTCATTTAACTATAAAACGCTTTTGGCCATCCAATGCTTGATATCAGTAATGCACTGGATGCGGTCATTTACTGGGCTAAGGCAGTTGGCAAACAAACGATATATATATATAAACAGTGTTCAAGGCGCTGAAGAATTATATGGTCCATTGTGTCACCAAGGTCGAGAATTACGAGAACAGAAAGTTTATGGTTGTCTTAGCTAATTGAAAGGTCATTGACAACTCTGACCAGGGTAGAACAAATTGTTATATGACCGATACATATGTAATGGTAATTGGTAATTGGTAAACAAGCTTTTCAAAAATAAATTCTCAGGAATAAAAGGTTTGAGATTGGTCTATAGTTCTCATAAACAAATGGATCTGGGTTACTCTTTTTCAACCGTGGTGTAACTAAAGCATGTTTGAAACGTGGGGAAATTCCAGAGAGTAGGGAGGTATTAACAATATTAGGACATCATCTACCAAACAGCTGAAAACATTCTTGAACAACTTAAAGGTCCCATGGCATGAAAATTTCACTTTATGAGGTTTTTTAACATTAAGATGCGTTCCCCCAGCCTGCCTATGGTCCCCTGGTGGCTAGAAATGGCGATCGGTGTAAACCGAGCCCTGGGTATCCTGCTCTGCCTTTGAGAAAATGAAAGCTCAGATGGGCCGATCTCGTTACCTCCCCTTTCTCTGCTTTGCCTGCCCAGAGAATTTGGCCCACCCATGAGAGAGAGACATCATGGCTTTCAAATGAGCAAAGTGGCAGTTGGTCAAGGCCACACCCCCACCATCAACTTTGCCCCCCCCCTCTCCTCCTCAATAGCTACAGACACAGAAATGGCACATACTAAGGAAAGCTCATTGTGGGAATGGCTCTAGTGGCTGTAATTCTGCACCAAGGCTGAATTTCGGGAAAGAGACTTCAGATATAGTATAATGGGACCACTAAGGTCTATATAAAAGCATCCAAAGAGTACCATGTCCATGGGACCTTTAAGGCATTAGGTCAAGAGCACACCTCCTTGTAGTTCACTATGTTGTATAGGCAGGGAGATGGAGACAGTGCAGGCAATAATGGCATCGAGTGGAAGAACAGTAGTCACACCCACCAGCAGAGGAAGCAATAATAATATTCCTAATGTTGGAAATTTTGTATTTAAAGAATGAAACAAATTCATTAAATTTCTCTGAAATATGGTCTGGTATTGGTATTGAAGGTATTGGTCTAAGAGGATTAACCAGTTTATCAATTGTGCTAAACAGAAACTTAGAATTATTTAAATTTGTGATAATCAATTAAGAAAAGTAATCCTGTCTGGACATTTTCATTTCTTTATTATATTTGTAGTGCATGTCCTTATAGATATTATAATCAACCTGCAATTTGATCTTACACTACTTGTGCTCCAATATGTGGCAGGTTTTGTATTTTTGATGTGTTACTTTATGCTTTATAAACGATTTATTAATCATAAAGATAATAAATGGTGATCAATGGAGGCTAACTCACCCTTGATCTTGGAGATAAACGAGGAGGTAACCATACTTTGAAGTATACTTCAGTTTCTCCAGGAATGACACCAGTGAGGAGGTAAGCAACCAGGAATACTGAGAACTAAAAGACCAAAAGTCCATGAAAGTGCTAAAAGCTTAACGTTAACATCCTCAATGCAAGTAGCCTAATATATTGTGAAAACAGCTATTACCTCATCGTTATAATTACCTCATTAATATCACCATAAAACTATTTCAATGCAAATATTGCAATAAAACCTTTTAGGTTGTCATACTGTTAACAAAATATGACTTTATCATTACTTAATAGTTTTGCCTCATTGCCATTTTTAAATGTGTTTCCCCATTATTACCCTATGTTTTAGCCTCTTATTGGCCTCTGTTACATACATTTCAGTCTAATATTAGCCAGATATTAACTCTTTATTATCAACTCTTTATTATCAAACAATTACCCCAATATTACCATGCTATTACCGAGCTGTAAATGTATAGGTATGTAAAGTGCTACCCTTTTCTTTACCGACTACTCAGTTAATGCTTACAGCATACAAAGATATTTTAGTATATATATATATATATAGTTATTTTCCAACTTTGTGACAAGAGTTAGTGTTAGTTTGTGTTTGTCCCTTTTCTAAATTTCCTTTCCATACAATCTCCTCAATGTCTTGGTCTACTGGGTCACACACTGTTATTGAAATTAAGATAAAAAAGAAGAGACAGAAAACTTGAAAACGGGAGTAAAATATTCATGTTGTATAAGTCAAAATGATTCAAAGTTGAACAAAAGTATTACTACAATACTAACAATACAACATATATAACACATATCTAAAAATGTGTATTAAGAACAGAGGTACATAATCAAATGACAGACTGTTCTGATTAAAGGCCCTGGATGGTGTGTGTGTGTGTGTGTGTGTGTGTGTGTGTGCGTGTGTGCGTGTGTGCGTGTGTGCGTGCGTGCGTGCGGTATGTGGCCCCATCCCGTCTGTCCCATTAGATCCAGCTGGAAGTGATAATGCTTATAGAGAGCTCATCTCCTGAGACCAGTACAAATGAAAAGCCGTGAAATTAGCTCCCTTTAACCTCTGTAACATCAACTACACACCATAAAAAAACAAGGTGCACACACACACACACACACACTCATATTCCCACTGGACCATTTGACATGAGTGTCATCTGGGCAATGACGACAAAGCAATGACAGAAAGAAGTCGCCAGAGATTACCAGATGAGCCTTGGTGCTTGAAGATGCAGTATGAAGCCTTTTTATAAAACCTATCATGACACCATTAGAGCTTTGTACTCATGTCTGACCATATGGAACAGTAATGGTAAAAGCTTAACACATAATTGGTAGAACCGTTAATGTGGTTTACCAAACAAGAATGCATCCAAATTAGATTTTTGGGTTCAACCATGAATTCCTATCCTACTTTATTAGTAAAACATACTTTATATAGCTCTTAATCCAAAACAAAAAATGTGTGTCTATTTTAAGTCAATCCAAGAAGTAGGCTATCAGGGCCAGCAAGGCCTTCTCTGCTGGCCAATAAATTATATTTTTTATCAACACATACACACATATATATATATATATATATATATATATATACATATATATATACACACATATATATATATATATATATATACACACACATATATATATATATACACACACATATATATATATATACACACACATATATATATATACACACACATATATATATATATATATATACAATTTTTTAAACAACATACAAAACATACAACTCGCAACATGAACACATTCCTGGACCTTATCACAGGACCATAGGACACGAAGTAATTGGCCGTCCTCGGTCTTACATTTCCAACAATTCTAAAACAATCTGGAGGGAGCCCAATAGAAGCGATGCATAATCTTGAACTGAATGAGGTGCACCCTCACATCGCGTGACATAGTTTTAATATTCCTACAGATTCAGTTCCACTCCTCATCATCCAATGTAATACTGAGATCCCATTCCCAAACCCTTAGCCAAAAAGTGTGTCCTTATTAAGACAACTTGACATTAAACAGGATGACATTATGTCAAGCTGTCATGACCAAGACAACTTCTGGTAATGTCACTTTGATTAATGTCAACTTGTCATAATCAAGACAACCCAAACAATGTCAACTTGTCATGACAAAAGCCGAATGACACTTAATGACAGAAGTCATAAACGTTTATGACACGTTCATGACAGTATCATGTCATAGTTATGACAGTGTCATGTCACGATTATGTCGATACCTTCAAGTAAAGTATTACCGAAATTTGATTAAATAATGGAACCAAATTAACTTTAACTAGGTTGGGGGAGGGGACAATGGAGCGGGACATTGGTCGGAGAATCGGCGCAGCGGGTGCGGTATTACATTAAATTTATCGAACCGTTGTGACGAAAAGAGAGCTGAGCCAGAAGGCAAAGCTCTCGATCTACCGGTCAGTTTTCGTTCCTACCCTCACCTATGGTCATGAAGGCTGGGTCATAACCGAAAGAACGAGATCCAGGGTACAAGCGGCCAAAATGGGTTTCCTCAGGAGGGTGGCTGGCATCTCCCTTAGAGATAGGGTGAGAAGCTCAGTTATCCGTGAGGAGCTCGGAGTAGAGCCGCTGCTCCTTCGCGTCGAAAGTAGCCAGTTGAGGTGGTTCGGGCATCTGGTAAGGATGCCCCCTGGGCGCCTCCCTAGGGAGGTGTTCCAGGCACGTCCAGCTGGGAGGTGGCCTCGGGGAAGTCCCAGGACTAGGTGGAGGGATTATATCTCCAACCTGGCCTGGGAACGCCTCGGAGTCCCCCAGTCGGAGCTGGTTAACGTGGCTCGGGAAAGGGAAGTTTGGGGTCCCCTGCTGGAGCTGCTCCCCCCGCGACCCGACACCGGATAAGCGGACAAAGATGGATGGATGGATAGGTCGGGGGAGGGTGGGAGGGGGGGTCACATGGCCAAGACCAGGATGGTAGCTTAGTGAGGAGGCTCCGAGCAACCGTACACAATTTAACCTAAAATCCCCTAATATATAGTGCAAAATTTCGACCGAACCTTGACGCTGATATGGCAAAACCTCTTGCAACCAAACAGTGTGACATTTTTACTCGAGGACGCAAGGCCAGTACTAAAACTAACGTTACTCCGCCAAGTCCATCGAGCAACACATAAGCTAACATGGCTAGCTTAGCCGAAGTCCTGAGTGAGTTGAGGTCTCTCCAGTCTGACTTCGGAAAAAAGTTGTACGGTATCGATAATCGTTTGACTGGCATGGAGACCTCAATTGCTGCGTTGGAAAGTAAAGTGACAGAGTTAAAATGATGTCTCCTCCATCTATCCAGGAAGCTGAACTTCGCATCCACGAGACAGAGGATACACTTGAAAAAGGAGAAACTGCATTAGACTCGGCCATCAAGCATATCACTTACCTCGAGTCTAAGACCGATGACCTTGAGAACAACCTTTGGCTCTATGGTATAAGAGAAGGGACTGAAGGCCAACAAACACTTTTTAACTTTATCAAAAAATTTAAAAAGCTGAGACCAAACTTAAATATTGACCCTGAAAAAAATATGTGATCTATGCGCTATGACAGCTAACTACGATAAATTAACCACAGATACCAAGCGGGAGTGAGAGAGAGCTTTTTTCCGATACGAAGAAAACACTCGAACATCTCACATTTACTAACAAAACTTACAGCGAAAGACTGCCAACCTGCATACATTTTAACATCAATGTACGCTGTAACATTTTTTCACTCTAAAGTCAGCGGCTGCTGTTTCAATCCAGTCGGCTGTCTGCAGCGGCTGGGGGCGGGGCTGCTGCTCAGTTCCCCCCGCTATTGACGCGCACACACACAAACACACGGTGGATGCAGGAAAAACCAGAGATGAGACGACACAATGACCTAAATTGAGGACAGTTACTCCCGTTATTGTAAGTGCAATGATAAGTTAAAGTCCAATAAGTACTTTATCAAATTGTATGAATGTGTGTCCCAGGCCAGGTTAGGAAATTAACTAACAATGTAAAGATCAACAAGCCACTGACACATATGTTCAAATTTGATTAATTCAATAAATTATTATTTTTGTCTTAAATCCACCAGCCATTTTCATATTATACCAACATTTGTAGCATCCTGAGACTTTTTGGTAAGGTTACTAGGAAAACTCAACCCAGAGTAGTTGTATTCTCCCCGAAAAAAGTTTCCATTTTATTTTTTATCGCAATTTTTTACAAAAGCTCCCGCAAAATCAGGCATTTTGGGCCACAACAATCTCAAAAAGGCAGTGAAATACTGGAACTAATGTCTAATGTCAGAAAATGCTGGTACAATAGCATAGTAATCAATGATCATGCTGCAGTGTCTATGGAGTTACATTTGGATGGGGTTGAACGTTGCTTTAGATGGAGGTTGCAAGTATTTTTACTACAGGACCCTGGCTTTGTCAAATTTGTGGGGAGCTGCATTGATAAATATTTCGAACTAAATACAGACAAAACTACAGCTAGCATTAGATGGGAAGCATTTAAAGCCTATACAAGAGGAGAAATTATCAGCTACACAAGTTCAAAAACCAAACGACTGAACCAAGAACATGATAACATTAGAAAACAAAATTAAAAAAGCTGAGACCAAACTTAAATATTGACCCTGAAAAAAATATGTGATCTATGCGCTATGACAGCTAACTACGATAAATTAACCACAGATAAGGTGGCTAAAAGTCTAATGTGGACTAAACAAACATACTATGATGAAGGGGAAAAAGTAGGAAAATCACTGGCCTGGAGGATAAAGAAAATGCAAGCTGAAAGAACAATTAGCAGTATAAAGTCTCTGTCCAGCAGCTTGAAAATGGAACCATTAGAGATAAACAACACTTTGAGACTTTAATAAATTGCTATACACATCAGAATATACAGAAAACAGTAAAGAACAGAATACATTTTAAAAAAAGTTAAAATTTCTAGACTGTGCATTAACAATAGAACACCTTTTCGAGGCTATAGGGGATATAAGTAGCGGGTAAGCTCCTGGATCGGATGGGCTACCGATTATGTAAGTTTAAGTTTTATAAAACATAAAAAAAAAAACTTGCAAGACTGCTTCTTGATATGTACAAGGAATTGTTTATTGAGAGAGAACTTCCAGATTCATTAAGATTAGCTACAATAACCCTAATATTGAAGCCAAATAAGCCTCCTACCAGGGATGGACTGACAATCTGTGCGTTCGGGAAAAGTCCAGAACGGCCATCCAACCGATGGCACAAAAAAACTCTAATAAAGCGATATTAACAGCCGACAGTAGGGGGCGCTAATAGGATCACTTATATGCTATGTGTATAAAAAAAAAAAAACTGAGGAAGAAGAGTAGGCCTACATCGTTAGACGTGACAATGGCTAGTAGAAAACGTAAGGAGAAAGGTGGATTCAAAAAGGGCCAAGTCTCTCGAGATTGATGCAGCAAAATGCAAAAAGCTCACAGAGCAAGAGGCTTTATAATAGGCTGACTTTATCCCTATCTTAGCGAATTGCGTCTTAGCGTCAGCTATCAACATGCGTGTGCATCATGATTATGAAAATGAACGTGCCATTTAGTGCTGTCAAACTTAAGGTGTTTAATAATTTCTGTTTTTGAAACAATTTGAAACATTAAACGCGTTAGAAATTAATCGCGGGTTGAACGCGATTTCACTTCGTTGTATATGAGAGGTTGTAGTGAGCTCACTTTTGCTGCTAGGATGAAGACTATGGTATTGAATTAAACGGGAAAACATCAGGCATACATTGGTACTACTATAAACGTGTTAACAAACAGGGAAGGGGGCTAAATAATTCACCAAATTTAACCAAAAGTTTAACCAAAAAATCCTAGCTTTCACTTTCTGTCTGTCTTCCATCAGAGTGCAGTTTTTCCTTGTCTTTCATATTCGCGTTTACTATTGTGGAATTGGCAAAGACCTGGTGGTTGTTTGTGAAAGCTTCACAGACAAAATTGGTCATTTTCATCATTTCACAGCCTAAATATGAATCAAAAGTGTAATATGACATTGACAAAATATTAAATAGGTTATTCAATGCTAATTATTTAACAAAAAGCTAAACATACACTATTACATCATCAATAATAGCTAATAACCTATCTTTAAAATCATTTGTTTATTGAAGGTTGAAGATAGTTGCAGCACAAATGTGCCAGGATGTCCCAGGATGCTCTACATCACAATATTTCAAACGGCCCAAGTCCGATAGTCACAGCCTGGGACAATTTCTTACCAGCAAAAGCCTAAAAACATGTTTTTAGATTAGATGTTTTATAATTATTTTATTTTCAATGCAGATGTAATGGCATTGTACATTTTTTGTTTTTATTTGAAGGCTGAGGCTTCATTAATAAACACAACCCCAATTATCATAATTGGTTTTGAGATGTTACTTGCTGTACCTTGTCTGATAGTATCAGGACATTCTGGCTAGTGATGGGCCTATTTGGGAGAAAGTCCAGGGCTGTTTTTTAGCCCCAGTCCGTCCCTGCCTCCTACTGAATGTTCTTCCTACAGACCCATTAGCTTAATGGGATGCAACACTAAAACACTCTGTAAGGCGCTTTCTAGAAGACTACACCGACATCTCCCTTGGTTAATTGCTGACGACAACAACAAGGGTATCACAACATCAGAAGAGTCTTAAATATACTACATGAACGTTAAACGCAAAAGATACAGAAATCTTATCATTGGATGCATGTCAATCATTTGATAGGATAGAATGGGGTTATCTCTTTGATGCACTCCTAAGGTTCGGACTAGGCAAAACTTTTCTTCAATGGATAAGATTATTACATACAAACCCGAATGCTGAGATTTTAACTAATGGTAACATTTCGCGACCATTTAGTTTACAAAGATCCACCCAACCGGGGTGCCCCTTGTCCCCAATGTCATTCATACTAGCAATTGAACCCCTAGCCATGGCCGTGAGAGTAAATACAGAACTGTCAGGCATTACAATTGGGGTGGGGGATGATAGATCATCGTATCTCTTTATTTGCAGATGATATTATATTTTTCTTGACAAAGAATATAGTAAATATAGTATTCCCCCTCCGAAAAGCTTTTAGTAGCTTATTTGGGGTTCCCCATTTCACGCGGCTTACATATGATCCTTCTGAAATTGTGTTTAATTTTACATTCATGACGTGTGAATGATGACATTAATCAATAATTTTGGTGAGTTCTCCGGATATAAAATTAACAATCTTAAATCAGTTTTAATGTTTCTTAATAAGGACGAAAGACTTAGCCCCATTGTAAATCTCCATTTGTGACGATTACCGAAGGTTTTAAATACTTGGGTGTAAAGATTACTCCCAAACGCAGTGACGTAATGTCAGCAAATTATAAGCCCCAGATAGACAGAGTAAGCGAAACATTCGCTGGTCCAACCTCTACGATCGGTCGAATAAATATATAAAAAGGGCTGTCAAACCATTAATGTTTTTTAACGATTAATTGCTGAATTTCTATAGTTAATCGTGATTAATCGTATGTTTATCACATGATTAAAATTCTATTATTTTGCATTTCAGAACAGTTTTTAAGTACATATTAACAATGGATAGCAATTCTTACCAGTGTATCTTGATTGGGAATCAAATGAATGCAAGGAAAGTTACTTTATGAACTTGACTTTAAGATTTGTATTTGTTTATTATGTATTTACTGTAAACAAAAGACAAATTTGTGAATCTGTCATTATTGCACAATTCCTCCAAGTACCTAACTAAAAAACTAAAAATTCCTATCAAGGGTTGGGTATTGTTTTGGTTTTTTCCGATACCGGTGCTAAAGCATCAGTCGGCGACTTGTTTATTGCTAAGGCCATGGTAAAAATTAAAGATTTAATAATAATGTAATAACTATAACTTATAACAATAACTTATTTCACCAGTAAATTGCTGTTGAACGAAAAAAACAACCACCACGAGGCTACCTGTTTTGTGTGTTTAATTCCGACAATGGCAGCTGCTGCGCTGCAGAGCAAGACGGTTACGTCCAAGTGAAATACAGTCACACTTTACACTGTTTAACGTTAGCTGTCAGCATTTTAACCGTGTTTAATCCTGCTGCTAGCTAAAGGTCGGCTAACGTTACCTGCTGTCAGGTGTAGTGTAAAGTCAGGCACCAAAATGAGGCACCGAAATTTCCATTCTTATTCGGTCTCGTTACTGCTCGTTCGGTACCCAACCCTACTTACCAGAGTCAATATGTGCAGTAACTTCTAAATAATTTTGATTACTCACTGACGTCCAGTGACCACCGGTTAATGAGACAGTGTTTGCACTTTGCATCAGTTCCAGTTGGGCTGCTTTCTCCGTGCAGTACAGGCTGTGTGTGCATGGTCTTTTACAATGCTGACAGGTCTGCAGTTAGTTGCCACCCATTTCGCAAGAGCTGTAGTAATTTTTTGGGATTTAGTTTCATCAACAGGTCGGCGAGTAGCACCAAAATAGTGCTTTGCCTGAGCCCACTAGCATTAACCTGAGTCACGTTAACTGTACTATGCTTAGCTTGTAGGTGGTAGCTCAAGCTTGACGTGCTTCGTGATATTTTAATTTGGCTTTACGCAATGTGGATATGGCTTTCGACTTGTCTACGAGCCGTCCGGGAGTCAGCGCCAGTCCAAAAGCGGCATTCAGAATTGTGTTGCTGCTTTCTCATGCCTGCAGCAGCAGGAGTTGTTACGAGGAAGTATGGCAGCTTGATGATAAGTAAAGGTGCGGAAAAGGGTCAAAATAGTGTCCTGTTAGGCACGACGCAAAGCAGAGTGAAGTGTAAAATAAATTAATAAATGGCGGCATGCGATTAAAAAAAATCAACGTGTTAATCACATTGCGATTAACGCATTAATGCTGACAGCCCTAATTATTTTCAAACACTCGCACTGCAACTACCGACTGTTTTATGACAGAATTAACAAGTTATTTGCTCAATTCATCTGGAAGAATAAAAAGGCTAGACACAGCCTCAAACTATTATACTTACCCTATGAGAGGGGAGGCCTTCAACTTCGCTGAGCATTGAGCAAGGGTCTGTCCCAGATTTATCATTGAATTTGTATCTTTATTCTTCAGATATTAGGAACTCCTTTTCACTCCTAGAGGAAGTCACACTTTCCTTTTCTTAAAAATACAATTTTATTTTGGCATGCTACACACAAGCATGTCGGTGGTATACCTGCGTTGTCTCAATTTACTCCTATTTGGGGTAACAAACAGTTTGCACCCGGTAAGAAAGATGGAGGATTTAGAATATGGCATATAAAGGGTATCCAGAAAGTGATGGACCTCTATGTAGATGGGGTTTTGTTTTCCTTACATCAATTATGTCAGAGATACCAGGTCCCGAAAAAACATTTCTTTAAATATTTACAATTAAGAAGTTATTTGTCATCCAAATTTAAACAGATAATGTGTCTATCAATACTTGAATAAATAACTCTTTAGAATTTGGGAGAGAAGGGCCATGTATCTAAATACTACAATATGTTGGTGGCACACTGCACGAAATCAACAATGGATAAACTAAATGCTTGGAAAATTGATATACACTAAGATATTGATGAGGCGGAATGGAGTGGGGCTTGTTTAAAAGTGCAGAAACAGACAATAAGGCCAAGGTTTAGGTTACTTCAATATAAAGGCCAAAGGCTCTATAGCTAAACAAAACAACTAAGGAGAAAGAGATGAACCCTGTCTTGTTCCCTTTGCAAGAGCAAAATATTCTGAAATTAACCAGTTAGTTTGCCCTGCAGGCTCTGGGTGCTTATACAGCACCTTATTCCACTTTATAAAAAATGCTGCCATACATTTTAAAATTTTTTTAACACATAGCCCTATATTTAACCTTAACAAATGCCTTTTCCGCATCGAGGGAAATAGCAGCTATTGTGGGTTTTCTATCAGCTACAGACCATGCAATATTAATGAGATGCCTGATATTATCTGCTATGCCCTCAAATAAACCCCACCTGATCAGGATGAATTAGAGAAGTAATACCTTATTTAATCTATTTGAAAAAAACAATAAGTACTCTTAACATCTAACTGCATTAGGGACATTGGGCGGTAATTCTTACAGTCTCCTAGGTCTTTACCTATCTTAGGAACCAAAGTTATCACTGTTTAATTTCCTCTATAGTCAAATCTGCATCAATGAGTTCTCATTGCTCTTCTGTCAGATTGGGAAGCCCTAGTAGCTCTATGAAGTAATACTTTCGTTCATCAGTAGAGGTAGATAATGACCTATTGAGATCAGTGTAACATTCTTTAAAAATCTTGATAGCTACAGTTGCTGTAAAAACATCTCCAGAATTGGATCTAACTACAGAAATAGTGGAAGCTAATTCCCTCTGTTTTATGTATCCTGCTTAGTCCTGGTTCAAAATAATTTTGTCTTGCCCTAACCTTCTGAGATAGAATATTATTATATTGGTATTTTAATTGAGTGAGGTTTCTCAGGCCATCCTGTGACATTCTTTGCTTAATCTCAGCGTGTTTGATTTTTCTTTTTAATTCTAATAGTGCTTTAGCACTATTGCTCTCACGAAATGAATTATGTTGTATAATGCGCCCCCTGATCACAGCCTTCAAGGCCTCCAATGCCACCCCTGAAGATGACAAGGAGGACCAACTGATCGCCAAGTAATCTTTTAGCTCAGACCTAAGCTATTCTATATTTTCTGGTTCCTGTAAAAGGGCGTAGTTAAGGCGCCACCTATAAGAGCACCTTCTCTCACTTTGAGGCAGCAGGTCTAGGCACAGTGCTGTATCTATCTGCAAATATCTGTATATCTGTATCAGTGTCTCTGTGTCCCAACTGGCAGCGGCAGATGTAAGCCGACCAAGAGTCAGGGTCTGTCAGAGGTTTCTGCCTGTTTAAAGGAAGTTTTTCCTTGCCACTGTCGCACCAAATACAACAGGGTCTTCAAGGTTTTATAGGTCAAGGACCGCTTAACTGTGAGAAATGGAGCAGGGACCCCTTCTACATATATTGTAAAAAATTAACTTGCATATTAAACTGTCTCTACAATAATGTGTAGGGTGGCCTAAAGTCTTTTTGCATACATAGTACATAGAATACTAAGCTAATAAAATAATAATTGTTAGCATGATTTTGTAAATCATGTTTTAATGGTCAGCATACATGTGGCACTAGGGTTGGTACAGAACCCACAGTTCGGTTCGTATCACGGTTTAAGGGTCATGGTTTTCGGTTCTGTACGGTTCTTGTTGTTATTGTTTCTTTAATCTTTAACACTCCAGAAATATACTTCAGCATATGATATATAGCTTAATTATCCACAATGTAGGATACAGTATTAAAACATAGTTCTATCTTGTAATCATGCACAAACGGAATTTGACTTTAAGCACATTATTGGGACCATCTCTGAGGAAAGCGAGGTGAGATTTTGATACAGCAAGAGGGAAGTTGTCTCTAGAAGAGATGCAATTGGAAAAAAGCTATCTGTAAAAACATTATAGAGTACCGCCGCTGTCTCTCTCTGCTCTCTCTCACACGTCTGCAGCCTGCAGTTCAGTGTGGCACTGACTCATAGAGATTGCTCTCTTTTTGTCTTTTTTAACTTTACTTTTAATATCACAAAAAAGAGAAATGTTCTCCCCTTGTCCTAAAATGGTCATAAATGGATACTGGAGTAACTACTTCCTTGTATACTGCTGCAATGAAACGCTTGGTTACAGTGTAACTTTGGTTCTCTGAGTTTATGAGACTCTTTCCACCATATATGGAATGGTGGATAATTAGTCTCGATCCGATAGAGAACGTTATTATTTTTTTACTGTTTTTGTTATTTGAGGAGCCTTAAGTAGTTTAGTGAGAAGGGCCACATACAGCTTCAATTAGAAGTTAGAAGCTCACACCGCAGTTATTAGGCCTAAAGAGGTTAGTTATACAGGAGAGAAGCCAGCCATTTGAGTTTGTGATAAAAACCTTCACAGAATAAAAGACAATTTTTCCAGTCATATTTCGTCATTGAAGTTTCCTTTAAAATAGTGTTAAAATCCTGTGTCGTCTCATGAACACAATCTTGTGTACCGTCTCGTGAGCTGTGAGAGTGCCTCATCACACCCCTATTGAGTACTGGTTTGTCAAGCACTGGTTTTCAAAATAAATCAATGACAAAAACATAATTATGTCTAATCATCTCAGTCTGATCAACAAATCAGGAATTTCAATTAAAAAAAACAACAGACTCTGCCTTTCCCACACCCAGATCATCAGAAGTCACATCACATGCTATTTCTGGCAGAATGTGTTAGGAAGCCGATTTGTGTGGCTGATCAGTGTGAAAATCTGGTATCAGTTTGCCCACGGTTCGTAGCCTAATCATCAGATTCATCATCAGTCCTCTCTCTCCTCTCCAGTAATCAGTATGCTTTGTCAGATAGAGGGCTCACAGCTTGAGGATGACATCACCATGGCAATGCTGCTCACTGACAGCCTGAGGGCTACGCTGCTCTGGGATTGGCTAACGCTGGCCTCCGCCCACCATCTTCACACAGGCGTCATCCAATCAAATGGACCACAAGCGAATTAGACACACGGGTTAATGTGTGGTACAACACAAAGACAAGAAGCTCTGCAGAATGCCTCTGGGTATCTCTACACTCATCCTCTTCACATAGTTGGCAAGGACAGTAAAAGCAGTAAACGCTGGAGGAGCATGTGTGTGTGTCTTATTTCCCCCTGCTTTTTTGCTTTTTGCTGGCTGTTGTTGTGTATGATTGTGTGTGTGTGTGTGTGTGTGTGTGTGTGTGTGTGTGTGTGTGTGTGTTGGTGCGTGCGTGCGTGCGTGCGTGCGTCAGTCGGCCCATGTGTGTTGTGTGTGTTCTAGAGGTAAGCTGCGCCTTTGACTCCAGCCTAGAGGAAGCCTTAATGATTAAGATTAGAAACAAAAAAAGAAACAAGGTCATTAAATACTAACTATTCCTAAAAGAACATCTCAGAGTTGGGTTATAGGTGCATGCTACTTATTTTCATATTTGGAAACCTAGGACACACCACAGGTTGGTCACAGAGTGCTTCTACAACTTGGAATGCCAAAAAAGACCTTTCTAGATGGCACGGAACTCTCCAGTTGCTTCTCCTTCGGCTCTGCAAAATGTATGCTGAATTGTCTATTATACAAATATGAGTTGAGCTTTAATGTGGTTAACTTTGGGACAGTGATAGCATGTGGATGAGTCCCTCATCAGGATCGGGAAATAAACCTGCCAGTCTCTTGCCAACTCTGCTAAACTCTGGCCGACTCTGTTACTTTAGTTACTTAGTCAATTAACATGTTGGTTATGACCTCTATGTAAAATGAATAATAGTTTTATGTTTTGGTACCATTTCATTGCATAATCAGGTATCAGGTTCCCAAACGAATGCAAGCTTGTCACATCCAATTCCCACTCTTAGTTCATGTTTTGTTTGTTTCCCTGACTTCCTGTTTTATTTTGTTAACTCACCGTCTGTCTCGGTTTCAGGTCACTTGTCTTCCCGTCTTTGTCATTCTTCCCGCCTGTGTGATTACCCTCCCTTCCCTAATGTGTGTCACCTGTGTGTAATCGTCTTCACCTGTCCCAGTGTATCACCTTGTGTCATTTATCAGTTGCCAGATTGTTGTAGTACCTTGTGTGTCTCACTCTCCAGCATTATCCCTAGTGTTTGTTTCCCAGTGTTTTTGTAGACCTCTAGCTTGCATTTTTGACCATGTATTTCTAAATACACAAGGATATTTAAAAGGGCATAAAAGAAGGAAATAGATTAAAATACATTTAGCCTCATAGTAATACATTTTACAAAATAGACAACATCTGAAAATGCTAAAAACGTCAGAAAAGCAGTAAAAAAACAAAGTGTCGGGAGGGTTTCTATGGCGATTTAGTACTACGAAGATTTAAAGATTAAAAGCTTTCTTCAAAAGGTAGGTCTTTAACATTTTTTAAATGAATTGACTGTGTCTGCCTGTCGAATGTGGGAGGGGAGGGCATTCTAGAGTCTGGCCCCCATGGTGGAGAAGCGGAATGTGGGGGTGACAAGGAGGCCAGTCGAGGAAGAGCGGAGGGAGCGAGCAGGGACATAGCCTGGTAGGAGGTCAGAAATGTAACTAGATGTGAGATTATGGAGTGCCTTGTAGGGGATGAGGAGGGTCTTAACAATAAAGCTCCATTACCTTTTACTCTCTGCTTGGAGTCGTGCATTTGGGTCCACTGTTGCTTTGTGACAAAGCTAATGTTAGTAAAGTATCAGTGCTATCGTTATTCTGTATATTGTACGAGATTAATAGTGTAAGGCAATGTTTACAGCACAGGCTACATATTTTTCTCCATGAGCAGAGTCAGAGATCAGTTGATGCGACGGAGGTGCGAGGGAAAGCTAAAGGAACTCCTAGGCAAAGAAAAACTAAAGAGACACTCTCCAAAGATGACGAAGAGAGAGTGGAAGCCCTTCAAAGACAAAGGTGAGAAGCAACGGAGGTTTGTGTTTTTAATATATTTCTCTGATGAACAACGTCATTGAAACCAAAATTAGATCTTAGTATCTCCATCGTCTACACGCAGCTGTTCTAGCTGTAGCCTAGTCTGTGTTACAACTGCATGACGTGAGTTGTCTGCCAGGGAAATCACAACGTTATGCACAACCATGCTATAGTTAGCTAAGCAACTATAAAACTTCGAATTTACACAGGCTGAATTACCTTTGGCATCCCTTTTTAAAATCCTCCTCATGAGATATTTCCATCTTAGAAAAGCCACTCCAATATTAACTTTTGCGTTGTCGTTTTAATTCTTTTTTTCGCTTCCTTGGCGACTCAGTTACATGTCCTCAAGAATAGGTGTGATCCTCCATCTTCAACAGGCTTTCAAATCTGCAAGCAGTCGCAAGTAATCTCCCCCTGGCATTCGTCACAGTGCCACTGAGTGTAAAAGCACGAAAGGCAGAGCTTGAATTTCCAGGTATGTCCCTCTTTGGCTAAAGTATTTTAAAGATGGAGGCACAACATGGCTGCCGCCATTCGAGCGACTCGCTCGTATGTATTCTGAACAGATTCTACACTTACGAGAATACTTTGATTAGTTGGTGGAAGTAATTACACATGAATGACCACATATTTGTGAAAGAACAAAAGTTTTTTTTGCTAAGAATCAACTAAAATAATTACACAATGTAGCTTTAACGTTAGGTAGCACATTAGCACCAGTGTAATATAGTAACAGGCTAAATAGATGTAGATCATTTCTTTTACCTGTATTTTCAGCCTGTTTTGTTTTTTTGCATCGGATTTTTTTAATTTATTCTGCTCTGGAGTGGTATGAGCGCTTAATCTTCCCTCATTAGGTGTGGACTCTGAATGTCTTTACGATACACTAACGTTACCTTTGGATAATGCTAAATTTCATTTGTTTCAAACCAAGGACACCCCTGCCTAAGGCAAGCTAAACTGACTTGTATAATGTCATCATGCCATGACCGAACTAGAGTTGAGCTTTTCCACTAAAAAGTCAATAACTCTAAAAAAAAAAATACAGTATATTTAAAAAGCACCATCGCATGGGGGCCCTTGGTGGTTACGGGGCCCATTGCAGTTGCTTATAATGTATACAGGGAAAAATGGGCCTAATGCAGACCATGGTAAAAATCAGACAGTATGTGGCTATTTCCACAGCGTATTAACTGACATTGTTACACTATGGGGGAACTAAAGATTAAGTTGAAATTGCATAGCTATCCAACCAGCACAAGAAAGTGACTAAGTGTAAATGGGTCCAATGAACTTGAATCTTTTAAGATTAACAGTTTTTATTGACTCACAACATAACCTTTTCAAACTCTGCCACTCTAGCCATTTCCCAAGCCCAGTCTTGGATTGAAGGCACCCCTTCAATTAATTTGCCATTTTTAAAAACTAGAGTATTATCTGAAACTTTAATCCAAAAATATCCTGCTCAGTTTTGAAAAAGAATGCTATTGTTTGATGAGGACTGTTTCAAAGCAGGGCTTGGCTTCTAGCTCTTTTTGTTTCTTTTTAACTCTGTCAATTTACGTGTGTAATTAAAGCATTGGCCCCAGGGTCAGTTCCCTGTAGTGCAGGTCGCTGGACAGCCTTCCGATGTCATTAAGCACAGATGGCAAATTGTTTTCTAGGAATCACTCCTTCCCTCCCTTTGTGCTCTTTGATTGTATGCAAGGGTTGCAGGGAGAAGCAGGGCCACAAACCCTGAAGATTACACACAATGGTTAAATCAATTCCACACAGATCCTCACTACAGATAGACACAGACGGGTTCAACTGGCTTAACCGAACTGCTTATAAAAACGGGCTTAACCAAACTGCTAATAAAATACTTTCAAGGCACACAACTAAATTGTGCTTATGTATTTTTGCTATATTTTTCAATCATTGTATGATACACCTTTGATCAATTAACAGCATTGTTACATTATCAGGGGTGGGCAATAACCCCCTATTAACTATTACACCACCGAACGGCATGCTCTGTACAGCTTGCTCTCCGTCACTCACATGAAGAAAACTGAAGTAAAGGAGATCAGAGATGTTGCATTGTAGCAAACTCAGACATGTCAAGCATCAGCGATGTAACTTTAGGAATGATTTTTTCTTGTAAAATAGCCTGGCCTGAATAGCTAGCTGTTACCAAATGATGTGTTGCTCTAGCATTGTTTAGGGATGCAACTATGTCTTGGCAGGTGTATTGCTCAGGACCAAAGGAAGCACAGTGTAGAGTGTGAAGTTGTTTGGATGAGCGTTTTTCGATAAAGTTGCAAGCATCCTACAAAGCAATCGGCCCGTTTTGAACAGACACGTTTTGAACAGGAAATGCACTGCGCTGACGTGAACAGTACTTGTAAGTCGGAAACTGATAATTACATTGACTCTGTTGTGTCTTTGATGCCACTTTGAACTCTCACTGCCTGGTTAACACCCGCATATTTCATACTGATACACATCTCACTTTATAACTCAGGCTTTCTATTATAATTTGGAGTTTTAAAGCCTTGTCTGAGATAACCCTGATGACATGCCAAATAAGACCATTAGGGTTACTTTATCAGACTTTACAAAGATCCTCCAGAGCCACAGAGGGCATTATACAACCGTTGTTCCAGACTGAGTAGTACTAACCATGACAAGTAAACTGACCTTCATATATTTACAGTGCTAGGTCTAAATGAAATACATCATTTTTTACACATTTAGAATTTCAGCTGGTTTTTGATTCTCTGATTTCTTAAGTTAACTAATATTCCAAATAATTAGAAATATACAATAGATAAATAATGCATTATTGTGGAGCAGGAGTCAAAGGTGTGTGTTGCATGCAGCTGGACGGCAGAAAGCAGGATCCTATTGGAGCTGGGAAAGCAGCTGCTGTAATTGATTTCTGCTGCCACACCAGGGCTAAATGACTGGAATTAGTGGACTATGAACAAGGCCTATTATTATTGGGATGCTCATGATTAGCTCGTTACTCAGCTCACTGAGACTCATCTAGCCGCCTGACACAGAAGAGATGGGGCACTGTATGTGGATGTGTGTTTGTGTGCAGATATAAGCCTGTGTAGTCAATAGGCCATGTCTACAAGTATGAAGCGGCAAAGCCTTAGAAGTTAGCAAAGCCATTACAAAAAAAATCCTCCAGCATTCAATACCATGAAACACAATGTATGGTATCTAAATACACTGAGGCTCAGCTTAGGCCCCTCTGCTGCTTTACATATTTAACATGTAAATTATTTTAACACAGCCCAACAGAAATACAACAAGATAATAATAAAAATTAAAGCTGCAAGCAGCAGGCCCTCGCACCTGCTTGCATGTCGGGGTTACTGGCAGATGCCGCTCCTTGCGGCCGTGCATTTGCACTGCAAATCCTCACCAATGAAAAGGGAACGCTCTGCTGAGTTCAATGATACCTCACACAACACTATGTCAGTTCATTAGCTGTGAAAGGAGGGCGGGCCAAACCATGAGCAATGAAAAGGAAAGTCTCTGCTAAGTTCAATGATAAGACTCTACCGTAAACGGTTCAAAAGCCATAAAAGGGGGCATGGCCTGAGTACATGGGCGTGGTTGAAGTATAGGGGCCGGCTCAGTATCACATTATAAGTTTAATGTAAATCGGATGGTGTTTGTCATATAAGGCGGATTTCCTGTTGCCAGCAGGGGGCGCTATGACCAAAAGTCAATTTTGGCCTATATATGTCCTCAGGCATGGACCCTGGTCAATCGTGAGAAATTCCGGGCAGATATGACCAGACGAGTATAAAGTACTAGAGACCCATACTTGAGTAAAAGTACAAGTGCTCTATCAAAAAAGTGAGTTGAGTAGAAGTAGAAGTGCTCTTTCAGCACCACACTTGAGTAGAAGTACTAAAGTATTCAACATTTTTTGTACTTAATTATTGCAAGTAGTTTATTTTAAAATGTACTACTCAAGTACTGAAAGTAAAAGTACAAGTATTGTGTTATTTAGTTATTAAAGAAAGCAGTCAAAAGTTTGAATATCATATTGTTTATATTATGTCAAATGTTTAGCCTAAGGCTGTAGCCAAAGGAATTAACAAATATTAAAAATAACAAATATTAACATATTGAAATAAAATGTACATTTATCACTTGAACGTAAAATGAACATCCTCTCCAGCACAGTAACTATTAAAGCCCCAAAAATCGTATCACACACTACCTAGTAACATGTGTGATGTACAGGAAAGTTAGCAAGCTAGCAAAATACAGATAAACTAGCAGCTTCACATCACAGGGTCAAACGGTTAACATTCAGTACTCACTGCAGACTCAAACAACTCCAGAATAGATTACTCTGCTGCAACAATAGCTAAATAGAAAGAGTACTAACTAACTTACATCATCTCTGACTTCTGAACGGGCAACCGTAATGAAAAGAAACAATCTCTGGGATTTATTATGTAAATTACGTAATTAGTGTACATAACTAACGTAGCCATAACTAACATAGCCGTAACTACACACACTGTAACCTACACAGTCTCCGTAGCCTGAGGAATTCACAACAGTAACAAGTAACGATGCAGCACATAAAAAATGTATCAGAGTAAAAGTATTTCATTCATCGAAAATATGTACTCAAAAAAAATAAAAAAATACTCCAGTAGATCACAGATACAGCCTTTTAGTACTTAAGTAGAATAGTGAAGTAGTTCTACTTCGTTACTATACATCTCTGGATATGACAATGTACACTCAAGTTACAACAACTTCTTCGTTCATCGATAAATGCTCAAAATGGCCGGCACAAAAATTGAAGCTTTTAATAACTTTTCATCGTTATGGTCTTGAGATGGCACAAAACGAATTTGAAGTCTCTAAGAGGAGTTCGTTCAAGTATAGCACCTTGACTTTTAGGCCTATTTCCTGTTGCCACTAGGGGGCGCTATAACTTTGAGTCAATATCGGCCTGTAGATGTCCTCAGGGTTGGAATCTCATGAATCCTGAAAAGTTTCGAGCCAATTGGTGTGTATAAGTAGTAATGTACACTCAAGTTACACCCACTTCCTGTTTCGATGGCAAAACACACAAAATGGCACAGCTAGGGCCTATGATGAAAACTCAAGCTTTTAATAACTTTTCATCTTTAACGTCTTAAGATGGTACAGACCAAATTTGAAGTCGATCAGATGAAATCTGTTCGTTAAAGTACGACATGTGGAAATGGCCAATTTCGAACTTTCAATTCAAAATGGCGGACTTCCTGTTGGGTTTACGGTATTACTCCAATGAGCTTTTTTGTACGTCTTGACATGCTACATATGTGTACCACGTTTCGTTAGTCTACGTTAAATGTACTGCAACGGCTCAATTTCTTTAATTTTGAAGGGGGCGCTAGCGAGTCATTTTTGTGCGCCTATTCCCGAAACCCTTAAAATACGTAAATGTTCACCAGGCTCGATGCAAACGCCAATTTTGGTGAGTTTTTGAGTATGTTAAGCCCCTCAAAAAGGCGATTCACTTAACGTTATAATAATAATTAATTAATCCTTCAGTTTCCTAATAAAATTTGGAGAGCACTTTTTATTGTTAAAATCAATCTCAATGTGCTACAGAGTAAAACAAGATTAAAAAAAGGTTAAAACAGAAGAAAAAATTCATAATTTACGATAATATTAAAAAGAAGTTTTTAGGCCCTTCTTGAAAAAGTCAGTGGTTTCTGGAGCCCTCAGGTGGTCTGGGAGGCCAGATCCCCCCATGATGCAGAGATTGGTCCATGGAGGGGGGGTGAAGAAGGGTTTTTGTTTTCAGAGCAGAAGTTACGTGAGGAGGTTTGTGGTGCAAGTAGTTATTTTAGGTACGGAGGGGCATTTTCATGGATGCACTGATGGGTGAGTAGGGAGATTTTGTACTCAATCCTGTATGAGACAGGAAGCCAGTGGATTGAGTGAAGGATGGGTATGATATAGTCGTATTTTCGTATTTAATTAGGATCCTAGCTGCACTATTACGTATTGTAGTTTTTGAAGGCTCTTGCTAGGAGTCGCGATGAGGAGAGCGTTTCAGTAGTCCAGCCTTAAAGAGACAAAGGCGTGGACAAGTTTTTCAGCATCTGACAGACAGAGTATGGGACGGAGTTTGGCAATGTTCCTGAGATGGTAGAAGGAGGTCTTGCACAGATGTTTAAAGTGATGGTTCGGAGTAATTCACCCTAGGGTCCTTTGCACCATGACCTCGAGCCAAACACCCCCCCAGAAGCTTTTTTCACCTGGGTCTAACATTGGGCGAGTTAGCGTAGAGTAGCGTTAGCCGCTGAATAGCTTAGCGCGGGGCTAATGGACCCACGTTTGTATCTCTTAAATGACCCCACTAATAATGCCCGAAATGATACCAAAGGTCTACACTAGTGTATATATAGGTTATGCACTCATAAAACGATGGATTGGAAAGTTTGTAAGTACACCAGAAGTTTAAGGAGAATGCACAAAATATTGAGTTAATTATTCTTTTGTGGTGCCTAAATTTATGCACATGCCTAATTTAGTTTAAATAATTCTTGCACACTTTCCATAAATCATATAAACTTTATTTCACTTCTCAAATAGCACTGTGTTTGTCTCCTATATGATATATTTAAAGGTCCCATGACATAGTGCTCTTTGGATGCTTTTATATAGACCTTAGTGGTCCCCTAATACTGTATCTGAAGTCTCTTTCCCGAAATTCAACTTTGGTGCAGAACTACAGTCACTAGAGCCAGTCCTACAATGAGCTTTCCTTAGTATGTGCCATTTCTGTGTCTGAAGCTATTGAGGAGGAGGGGAGTGGGAAGGCGTGGATGGTGGGGGTGTGGCCTTGACCAACTGCCACTTTTCTCGTTTGAAAGCCATGATGTCTCTCTCTCATGGGTTGGCCAAATTCTCTGGGCGGGCAAAGCAGATAAAGGGGAGGTAACCTTGCTTGTTATGACCTCATAACAAGCAGATTCCAAAACTGCTCATCTGAGCTTTCATTTTCTCAAAGGCAGAGCAGGATACCCAGGGCTCGGTTTACACCTATCACCATTTCTAGCCACTGGGGGACCATAGACAGGCTGGGGGAACTCATATTAATGTTAAAAAACCTTATAAAGTGAAATTTCCATGCCATGGGACCTTTAACTGAAATTTCTTATCCAGACAACCATTGATTTATAAAGGAAAAAAAAAAATTACAGGAATGCCCAAACTTTTGCCACTGTAAATACTTGTCCCCGCCACTCAACCGGCTGTTTCCAGAGGGAAATGGCTGACAGCTAAGTGTTGTTGTTTTTTTTATAAATATTATATATAATCTTCACCTTTATCACTAAGGCTTGTTTGGATATAATATACACTACTGGTCAAAAGTTTTAGAACACCCCAATTTTTTTAGTTTTTTATTGAAATTTTAGCAGTTCAAGTCCAATGAATAGCTTGAAATGCTACAAAGGTAAGTGGTGAATTGCCTGAGGTTAAAAAAAAGTAAGGTTACCCAAAACTGAAAAATAATGTACATTTCAGAATTTTACAAAAAGGCCTTTTTCAGGGAACAAGAAATGGGTTAACAATGTAAAGCTGTTCTGCAGTAATGGCAGTTGATCAAGTTTTGAAAGTTGGTGCTACCAATTCCCACAGGTGTTCCAACTTGTCTGGATCACTTACAACCCCCTTTGTTTGTATAAAAGTATTGTTGGAACACACTGTGGTACCATACCCTCGTGAGCATTATTTGAACGGTATTGTACTGCAGGAAGTAGTGTGTTGCAATAAAAATGGCAGGAAAAAAGCAATTAACAATGGAAGAGAGACAGACCATCATAACACTTAAAGGAACACGCCGACTTATTGGGAATTTAGCATATTCACCGTAACCCCCAGAGTTAGACAAGTCGATACATACCCTTCTCATCTCCGTGCGTGCTGTAACGCTGTCTGACGGCTCCAGCATTAGCTTAGCCTAGCACAGATCCTGCAGGTGAATGGTTCCAGTAATCCTACTGCTCCCAATTGTGACAAAAGTGACAAAATAACGCCAACATGTTCCTATTCACATGTTGTGATTTGTAGAGTCACAGCATCTACAAAAAACAACGTAACATGAGACACAGCCATCTTCTAACCATAAACAAACAGGGAACTATATTCACCTGCCTGTTCTTTGATGGGCTGATGCCGCTGGAGCCGTCAGACAGTGTTACAGAGAAGGGTATGAGAAGGGTATGTATCGACTTGTCTTACTCTGGGGGTTACGGTGAATAAGCTAAATTCCCAATAAGTCAGCGTGTTCCTTTAAGAATGTTGGTCTTTCCTACAGAGAAATTGCGAAAGTACAGTATTCTTCACCATCAAAAGGCACTTAGAAACTGGGGGAAACTCTGACAGGAAGAGGTCTGGCAGACCCAAAGCCACAACAGAATCAGAAGACAAGTTTCTGAGAGTCAACAGCTTGCGTGATAGGCGGCTCACAAGACAACAGCTTCAAGCACAGCTTAATAGTGGTCGTAATAAGCAAGTCTCAGTTTCAACTGTAAAGAGAAGACTTCAAGCTGCAGATTTGATGGGTCGAGTTGCAGCAAGAAAGCCATTGCTAAGACATCAAAATAAGAAAAAGAGGCTTGCTGGGCCAAGAAACACTGCCAATGGACTACTGAAAACTGGAAGAAGGTGCTATGGACTGATGAATCAAAATTTGAAATCTTTGGTTCATCACGCAGGATTTTTGTACGCTGTCGAGTAGGCGAAAGGATGGTTCCTCAGTGTGTGACATCAACTGTCAAACATGGAGGAGGAAGCGTGATGGTCTGGGGCTGTTTTGCTGGATCCAGGGTCGGTGATTTATACAGATTGAAAGGCACCCTGAACCAAAACGGCTACCACAGCATTTTGCAGCGCCATGCAGTACCTTCTGGTATGCGCCTAGTTGGTCAGGGGTTCATCCTACAGCAAGATAATGACCCAAAACATAAGTCCAAGCTATGTCAGAACTACCTTAGCAAAAAAGAACAAGATGGTAAGCTTAAAAACATGGAGTGGCCAGCACAGTCACCAGACTTAAACCCCATTGAGCTGGTTTGGGATGAACCGGACAGAAAAGTGAAAGCAAAGCAACCTACAAGTGCCACACATTTATGGGAACTTCTGCAACAGAGTTGGGATGAATTTTCTGAAGAAAATTTGATTTCCATTGTAGAAAGAATGCCACGAGTGTGTTCAGCTGTTATATCTGCCAAAGGGGGCTACTCTGATGAGTCAAACATTTAGAATTCATTTTGATTTGTAAATTGATTCCATGATTTCTTTTTTAACTTACATTGTTCATTTGTTCTATTCTTTCATTTCAGAGTACAATAAGACATTGAACTGCATGAATTTCAATAAAAACCTGGAAAAATTGGGGTGTTCTAAAACTTTTGACCAGTTGTGTAGTTCTGTTAAATCTAGGTCTGGTATATCGAAGCTGTCCCCAAGTTCCGAAATGCAGGGGCGGATTGGCCATCTGGCAATTCTGGCAAATGCCAGAGGGGCCGGACCATTTTTTTAAATGTGGGCCAGTCCGATTTTTATTTTTTAATATACAAATAAATTGTCTTTACAGGCCGACAGCGCATAGGACAGGTTTTTAATCGCTTGCACAATTTCACTATGGTTATAATAATTATAATAATAATAATAATAATCAGGGTTCGAAATGAGGGGGGTCATTAGGGACCCCCTATAAGAATTTATTTTTAGATTTTGGGGGTCCCCAAAATTTTAACATTTAAAAATGATTTTGAAAATTATAGGTCTTTAGTGACGTTTTATATTTATAACAATAATTTATTTATTTCTACTGATTACAAATCAGGCGTTAGAATCACCGCCGTAATAACAATACATTGTTGCGGCCGCCAATGCGTACAGTCTATAGAACCGCATCTGTTCATTGCTTCAATACGGCGCCCCAAAAATACCGCCGTCCCATGCGTTACCAACGGGATTAGCTAAGCTGATTAACACCGGTAAAATGCTGACAGCTAACGTTAAACAGTGTAAAGTGTGACTGTATTTCACTGTGGAGGACTTCAACAGCGGAATGTAACAGTCTGCACTGCAGCGCAGCAGCAGCCGTTGTCGCAATTCATAGATATACAGTATGTTTATATGGTCGGAATTAAACAACACAGACGGTGCGTTCACTTGCAGCTGCCGTTGTCGGAATTAAACAACACAGACGGTGCGTTCACTCGCAGCTGCCGTTGTCGGAATTAAACAACAAAGACGGTGAATTCACTTAAAACAGGTAGCCTCATGGTGCATTCACAGTATTTGTAAAATACCCTTTTCCCATCTGGGGTTCAACAGCAATTTACTGGTGAAATAAGTTATTGTTATTGTTATAGTTATTACATTATTATTAAATCTTTAATTTTGACCATGGCCTTAGCAATAAACAAGTCACTGACTGTTGTTTACTACCCTTATTTTTTTTCTTCTTCTTTTTATTTTTAACTTTATTGAAAAGTACCGGTTCAGGCACCGTTTAGGCACCGGCACCGTTTTAAAAGTATCGATTTAGCACCGGAATCGAAAAAAAACCAAACGATACCCAACCCTATTGTCCAGTCAGTGATTTTGAATAATGTGGTTACTATTGGATTATTGTCATTTTAATGGCTTTCAGTCATGTTATAATATCTTACTTCTTTTTTTTTTTTAAACGTGTCCCTAAAGATTTTAGTTCAGGTTATAGATTGACTACTTTAAAACAAAGTAAACCATCTAATGTAGGTACAGTCTTTATAGACATCCTTATTATTCAATCCAGCGGCTAGTTGTTTTACAAATTCCATTAACATACCCTTTGAAGGTGCATGGTGCTGCCATAATGAGTACACCTGGTGGATTTAGGTAACTTAGTTAACTTCCTTGCTCAAGGAAAGAATGACCTGTTATCCACTTTGTCATGTCAGGGATTTATATAAGGTGCTGTAACTTTGTTGCTCCAGAATTAGAGGGTTACCTGTTAGATTATAGCCAATCCACTTCTCCAGACACCACTACAATACTGGGACTAGCCCAAACCATGAAAAACATCCCAAGACCATTATCCCACCTTCAAAATATGTCAATATAATTTTGCCTGCAGTATATAGTGTAGCAAGGTAGTCTTCAGTATCTTTTATAATTACATTTTAGGGGACCCCCCAAGAGTCCTAAGTCATTTCGAACCCTGATTAATAATAATAAAAATTAAGCATTTGGCAAGTCGGCAATGGCCGGCCTGGTCCCGAGATGGGCCGACCGAACCATCAAGGGGTTACTCAAATTGGGACGTTCAGTCAAAATCAAACACATCACCTTCAAACGGGATCTCTGTTTGCAGGGTTCAGGCTGTACCAGACCCTCCCGGTGATCATACTGCTCTGGGGGACCGGCTGCGCAGCAAGAAGCCGCTGCTGACGGGCGCAGAGCTTCACCGGAGCTCTGACTGCTGTCTGTCCGCGCAGCCGACAAGTTTCATTACCGGTTTTAACGCCTGATGTGAAGTGTAGGCCTATAGGAGTGCACATGAAAACCCTGAACAAGCAGGGTCGTTCTGCTCCGTCTTTCTGCTGTGCCCCATTGACGTAGTGTTTAGTTTTATACTATGTAGGTTAAACTCTGCAATTAATCCATGGTCCACATGTATGCATGAACTATGGTGGTCCATTACACTGTAGGCTATACCTATTCAACATCACTGATCATTTTTGATCAATAAAATATAGAAAACATTACACTTCACAATGTTTTGTATCCATAACATCATTGTGTTATTGTACAATTTAGCAGTAAAAGCAGTAGCCTATGTAAGTCAATCCTAAATTTTTCAACTTGGGAGCAAAATGTGCTCCTTGGGGGGGAAGCCATAATGCCCTGTTCATGCTATTTTAAACAACTGGATCTTGGGGTCAAGTGTTGTCGTATCCGGCCCCAGATGTGAAAGCCCCCTTACTGGACTACTGAATACAATAATATTCCATTATATTTTGTATTTTGAATTGTTACCTGGCGCCAGAATTTTGTGATTGCCTTGCCATAAATACCATAAATTGGTGACTAAAAATGTATCAGAAGTCTTTTACCCTCAAAAAAGGAAAAACCCTGAAGTATAATCACAGCCATAAAAACATATTTAAATTGCAGAATTAGAGAGTTAAAACAGATGAAAAGATGGAGAACCAGACAGACAATATGTTCACTGTCAACACGGACAATCGAACAGAAAGTGACAACAAAGAACAACATGCTGTAGAGAATGACCGTAAAAGCATACAAACGGCATTTACAGCATTTGTGTAAATTTGTTATAAACGTGTGCTCTATAAAAAGTAGTAAGCATTGTTTGCCAGTTACTTACATTAAATGTTTAAAAATCTGTTACATAAAGGTACTGCTTATATTATTCCACCATCTGTACACAAATGTAATTAGTCAATGCATTTGACCATGGGTGGGGCTGCATGGGCGTGGTGATGTGGGCTGGTGTGGCTACAGTGCCAGGGCTGAATTTTTGCCCCTGCCGAAATGCCTGCCGTTTTGGACAGTATAGCCTATTATTAAAGGTGCTGTAGGTAGAACTGGGAAGATCCAGGACTTGGTGTTAATTTCGTCAGACGAGACGAGACTAAATATGTTCGTCAACGACCTTTTTTTCCATGACTAAGACGAGACGATGACGAGACTGCGCCAATGTCCAAAAACGCTGACTAAGACTAAATTAACATGCATTATTGTTGACCGAAAAAGACGAGACTAAAATGTTTTGCATAAAATAAAAACTAAGATAAAATCTCTCTTCATTTTCGTCTACAATCGTCTCTACTTTTCATCATGAGATAGAATATTCAGCTGTTACCGAGACCGGGTGCTACGGCACCGACCGGTGCGCCCTAACAACCATTATCTACCGGACCGAATAGCAATGCAGATTTTGGTGCCACTTAAATGCCTCGCGCTTCTTCTGATGCTCCTAAACGGACGTTAGAGTCAACCGAAACATCGCTGCATGGGCGGCTAGTTAACACTACACTTGGCAGCGAGGTAACGTAGCATACCGTTAGCTAGCAGTTGGAGTAGCTAAACACGGTTACAATCATTGACATATATAAAAGGGTTACAATGCTGACCGCTAACGGTGTAAAGGTTTGTCTCTATTTCACTATGTAAGATTCCAACACAAGACGTACGACAGTCTGTAGCTGCCGTTGTCTGAAAAACAACACATATGTTGCGTTTCGCTTGAAATACGCCTCGCCAGTTTCCTGCCTGCATTTATTTTATTGTAAAATATCCTTTTCCAATGCAGTGGTTGTTTTTGTCGTTTACTGGTGAAATAAGGAAGACGCTCAATATTTATATAACTTTATATAATTTATTTATTTTTATAACTATTTGACTGAAATGGTTATCAGAAATAATTTATTTAAAAAAAGACTAAAATGTTTTGACTAAAACTAGACTAAAATGACGAGACTTCTAGTCGACTAAAACTTGACTAACAAAAATGTTTGGCACAAGACTAAGACTAAGACTAAATTAAAAATAGGTGACAAAATTAACACTACCAGGACTTAGCCAAAAGATTTGAACATCAACAACTTCTCAGTCCCTCCCCCCTTTCTGCTAAAGCCCAAAACGTTCTCTTAAGACCCTCCCCCCACAAGGGAGAATGGATGTGTGTGCATGAGCAGTGATTGACACAGTTAGGGCCGGGACACATATAGCCGACGGCCGACCGTGGACAGAAAACCCTGTCGATATGATCAGTCGCATCCCGAGGTCCAAACAACTGCCACAGAACAGACCAAAAAGACGAGAGGAGACGAGACGTAATACATCTCTATAACAGCAGGCGGCACTAATCTGTAATGTTGCCCAAGAAATGAGAAACGGCAGCTGATTGGACGAACGCGTCACATGAGTTTGTTTTCTTCGGAAATTGAAAGCCAGACTGTCATGGCGGCCGTTCAGAATATGATCTCATATTGTACTAAAATAGTTCACTGAAACGTGTTTCTGAAAACATTTTAAGCGAGAAATAGGCCATGCAGTTGCTGAATCTGTCTTCATTTCAGCTCAACAAAGGTCAGTTTAAAAGATTTTCATCAGATTTTGAGAGACTATAGTCACCTCATTCCACTCGTCATTTCCGGGTGAGTCCCGACTTCCCTGCCGCCGACCGAACATGTCAGGTCGGCCCAAATGAACGCCGACAGCCCCCCAGACGGACGACGGCATGGGACACACCGAACAGATTTGAGTCACTGACCTCGCCAGACTGTCGATAATCGGCCTGATGTGTCCCGGCCCTTAGACATCCCCCAGGCATATAAATGAGACCCCAGGGTTAGACCCATATGTAGGACTGAGGGGCCTAGCTCTGGATTTGGAGTTTTTTATCAGGTGGACAACATGATAGAGTAACTCAAAGTAGTTATACAACACACCACACAGATAGTTCAAAGTTCACATTACTACCCAGCAAAGACTGTCTGTATTTTTATGGATGAATTTACATCACTTTCTCGCATAAAAAAAGTCTCAGAAGTGAATTTAGTGACGAAATAGCAGACAAACAATGTATACAATTTCTGAGATCTGCGCGACCTATTCAGAAGTGGACCTCGGAGAGATCCTCCCCAACCACGATGGATCCTTCCAGATGAGTCTAAACATTAGATATGTTTTTGCTGCATGTGATCCATCCAAGTATTCACATTGTTGCGCATATAAAAGATCTCTCACATTAACCTCCATTTGAATCATATCAGAGGCCTGTACTACGAAGCAAGATCAACATGCCTTGGATTTATTTCCATTAAACCGGCTTCACCAAACCTAACAACCACGGTGGTTAACAACTTGTTCAGTCAACCCAGGGTTTTCCAATCCAGTGAAGCGCGCGTTCACATAAAAAAAGGGGGTGTTTGCTCCATATGACCAATCGCAAACAAGTCTACCAGAGCAGCATATTTTACATAAGATGAGCAAACGATAATCCTACAGAAATATGAAGAACACAGACACGGCTTTACAGGCAAAAGCAATATAGTCGCTGCTTCCTAACCCAGGAAGGAAAGCTGGCAAAAAATAGCCAACGCGGTAAATGCGTAAACTACAAGACTAGAGATGCTACGTACCAAGTTTCGTGCAGCTTGGTCGCACAGTCTAGGAGGAGTTCGAAAAAGTAAGTTTATGATAAACTCCCCACCATGTACGGTTTAGGCTGTAGCGGGAATTTTAGGCGAAGAAGAAGAAGAAGAAGAATCCTTAGAAAAACAATAAGGTTCCACAGCTCTGTTGTGGGCTTGGACCCCTAAAAAAAATTGTAGTAATTTTTAGGACATTAAAAACTTCCTCTCTGTTTACAGCCGCAATCAGTCCTTTCAGTCATTATGCCTCAAGTAAACAGTCTTAGGAACAGTTGTCGCGAAAACTTTTATGTTGAACAATATAGTAGTACAGTAAATGCGGTAGTTTAGCAGAAGTTATCTACTTTTTGTGGCAGTATTTGCCACCGCAAATATGCTAAAACATGTTGAATAAGCTATATAGAAGTGAAATAATGTGTACGGACTGAAAAATAAAAGCTGCTCTTTTTTTTTTATTTATGACACATCAAGTTTGAGTGCCCTGGGTAGCACAGAGAGAACGGAAGTGAAAGAGCAATGGAGTATTTCTGCTGCTGCTGGTGATCAGCTTGTCAGGGATGATCTAACTACAGCAGGCAGCTGGGAAGCAAATGTTAAACGCTCCCTCCTCCCCATGTCCCTTTAGGATTTTCCCACCTCAGACTTGTTTGGCTGATAAGCTGCTGCCATGAACTGGTCAAGGTCAGCAGTTATCTAGCCCCACCCCAGTGTTTATATAAAAGAGCCGCAGCTCAAGGAGTGCTGGTGGGCACTTCTCTGAGCGGAGCAGCCTCCCTTTTTTTCCGTGGGAAAACAGTGCTGATGTACTGAGGGATAGGTTCAATGCTGACATCTGCTGGTGCAAAGGTGAAGTGTGTCCCTGTCTGATATTACAATCTGTAGAATGGTTAAGTTGTTACTGGTTACTACTTTTACTACTACCACCAATTAGTTTTTTTATTTCCATTCTTTTAAACTTTACATTTTACTCGGCTATATTTCAGAGAAAATATTGCAATTTTTAGTGCACTATGTTTATTTGGCCAGTAGTAAATGTTTCATCTGGTAAACACTGGACATTTATAGGGTTATTTACCATGTAACGTTACCTGAATTTAATAAAACATTATAATACTCCACAATCATATTTATGTGTTTGTACTCTAACATGACATAATAAAATTTAGCATGAAGAGCTCTTATGCTATGAAACAAAAAATACAAAATATATAGGATAATAAAAAATTGTATGTGTGCATTTTGAGGTGTTGCAATTAGTTCCACCTTGGCTAAATAAGATAATATAATATGTAATGTAATATGCCAATGTAAATGCCAATTGCTTCAGTTTCATCCTGTCCTGTTTTTATTTAAGCGTGATTTATGGTCCTGCAGAGGTTCCACGCAGAGCTTTTGCTGTAGCCTATTTAAAGCCAAAATGCAACCTAGAGTCTTTTTGTGAATGTACCCGAGTCAAACATTCATTTAAAAGCATATTTAGGACGGAATTGCCACTTTTAAGATTTACCGTATTTTAATTTTTTTGTCAAATGGCCTTTTGAATGGGAGTGGTAGGGACACTTTTATGCTAGCCTCAAAATAGCCATTTTTAAAACACTAAGAAGTCTTGACACAACATGAAACTTTGCTCGAAGTATCACCAGGGGCTCTACACCTTAACGAAAGCATTGACAACATTGTTTGTGTACCCAGAGTTTACTAAAAAGAATCGTAGCTCTTGTTGTTTCCGGCTGCAGCCATTTTATCAGTCAAAAACAATCGATTTCCGATTGCAACACAACAGGGAGGAGAATAAAGATGGAAAGCTCCTAAAGCTTAGCTCCATATAAATGCACGGATTATTTCTTGTTTTGTCGTTATTGAAAAATAATATTGACCTTGTAGTTGAAAAAGGAGCCTCAGTCCGTTCATTCGCATTCCGATATCGATTTGACTGCTGAGGTGGGAGCAGCCGGAAACAACGAGCTACAGTGAGTAGCAGGAAGAGTTAACCCATTTACTGATGATACAGTCAGTGAAAAAAATTCACCTTTTAAAAAAAAAAAAATTTTGGTTATTTTTTAAAAGGATTTATTTATCGAAATGTCAAGACTAAAATACATGATTATCAATTCTATGAGCTTACAGCTCAAGCACTACACAAAAAAATTATGGAACCATTATTGATAATACACTATGTTTTGAGCCCAACACAGACACTGTTTGTAAAAAAAAAAAAAAAAAAAAAAGTCCGGCTGAGGGTCTTCTTTTTGAGAAAAATGAAGTTGTTCAATGTGTGCAATGTTTTAATGACTTTGTTTTACCAGTGTTTAATTGAATCTGTCCTTGCATTTTGCATGGTGGCTTGGTCTGGCAGTCTTCCATTGGCCAGTAAAAACAGGCTAGCAAGGCTGGTCTAAGTGTCAAGTAAGGGTGCAGCAAGCCCAGCTGCAGGATATCTATAGTAAGCGTGTTACCTGCAAGGCTCAACAAATTCTCAACTGCCCTAACTACCCACTGTTTAAGAAGTTTGGTCTCTTGCCCTCTGGTCTCCATTTCAGAATGCCTAGAAAAAGAACAAGGCATGCCAGGGCTTCTTTTTTCCCTATGGCCATTGAGAAGCTTAATTTACTTCTTTAAAGCAACACTATGTAACTTTTCCCGCTTCGGTCCCCTACAGGTTGTCTCATTGGAACTACAGCTCGCGCTACCATAGTGTTGCTTTAACTGCTGCTTTTATGTGTATATGTGTTAGATAGTTGAATTAGCTTTACCTATTTATTCCATTCAATTTTTGTCTTGTCTCTGTACAGCACTTAACATGTATTTATTTACTGTGTTGTTTCTAATGTTTCTAATGTAGCTTGTTTTTTAGCTGCTGGTTCAGTGTGGCAGGTGTAGCCTACCTTGTTTTCATTTGGGGTGTGGAATGTTTCTGTGTTTGTTGCGGTTGTTGTGTTGTCAATATTTTGTTTGTCATGATCCTTAATGTAATTTGATGTCTGCTGCAGATCAAATTTCCTTCGGGATAATAAAGTTGAAAGTTGAAGTTGTGTTAGTCATATTAGCCCAATGCTAATGCTAGCTTCCCTATCAATCTAGGCTACTAGCAAGCTATATTAGCTGACATATGTTTACATATTCCTATCTAACAAGACGCTAGTTTGTGTAACATTATATGGTTGTCAGGGTCTAAACGTGTTATTTACAGATTTTCTTTTTACAAATGTGCTGAAGCTAGGTCTGCATTTTTCTTTTTATTATTATTTTGTAGTTATGACAAGGATAATTTGACATTGACACCGTGGAAAGGCCTGTAGCTTGATGCAGAAGTGAACCTGGATAACAATACAGTTCTCTTTGATGGGCAACACATACACAATGAGTTATTTCAATGATATTGGTACTAAATATTTGCGCCACAGAAATGGTAAAGTTACTGTTGTGGGTGTCTCTCTACGTATATTCTCTCTCAAGGACAATCACTGCCAGAGTAGTTTACCACAGCTAATGATATTGCCACTTCCCGAGCCAGACCTGTCTGCTAACACTGGATCTCTGGACAAAGTTTTGATTACTAAATGATATTTACAGGTGCCGTGCCACACAAAATCGTTTTTCCTTGTATTTTTTGAAATATGTTAGGTCCATATGTGTTTGTGTTATGTGGTGAATTTCCACAAAAGATTTTACAGAGTCCATGGTAGAACTTCAGACATCACCACAAAGTAATGAAATACGTGTGGCAGGGCACCTTTTAATATTGTTTATATAAAAAATTAACGAGGTTCACACCACATAGGTTGTTTTTATTTTGTGCAGTATGTGCAGAGATGAGAAATGTAATGTCTTGATAGTTAAAGATGCAGTAGGTAAGTCTTATAAAAATAACTTTCTGTCATATTTGCTGAAACTGACCCTATGATCCAGTAGTACTACATGAATTATGTAATATAAAAAAATCCAGCTCCTCTGGCACCACCTACAGTCTGTAGTGCGATTGGCAAAATTCCACCGCTCCCGGTTGATTTTCTCCAATCAGGGCCACAGGGGGTGTCTATCTGCCTGTCAATCACTGCTCAGCCACGCACACGCATATAAGAGCGTTCTCCCCTCCCCCTTCCCCCGCGCACGAGCTGCAGAAAAGTTTCCCAAAACTCCGGTGGTGAAGTGGCTTTTCAGAGGTGGCGTGAGCTCCGGGATCTGAAGAACGATGCAGATGTAGCCACATTTCTTCTCGACAGCTAATATAATTACCATGAATGATTTATCTTTCACTTGGTTATTAGTAGTCAAAAGTAGAGGTTGACCGATTTAATCGGTATGCCGATTAATCAGCCGATTTTTTGGCTTTTTTTTACATAATCGGCATCGGCCAATATCAAGCCGATTAATAGGCAGGTGCATCTGCGGGCAGCCTGGTGTTGTTGTTGTTGTGGAACACGTGTTCGACGCACGCTGCCCCTAGAGTCAATTACCAGCAGAGTGAGCAGACCTCATCCAGTGCCTAAGGAAGGAGCTGTTCCTCGGAGAAAACGGTAAGGATTAAATTCTTATAAGTCGTATATATTTAATGAAAAACGTATGACATGTTACTGCCAACTTCGAGAAAAAACATGAACAGGCGACATGACGTTCGGCTACTTTGGATATTGATAGCGGTCGTGTCATGCTGTCATGTCACAATAATTAAGCTAGAATTTTGCAATCACAGACAGTGGATCTGACACTTTTATTATTTGTTCGGTTTGTGTGTCTATATTTGAGAGGGTTGTCAACTCAATGCAGAGAAAGAAGTTGTAGTTAAAAGATACCACCGCACCATAGGCTAGTGAAGGACTGGCTTTGCTTTGCTAGCGTCGTTGCTAGGGTTGGTACAGAGTAGACCCGCTGCTAATATGGCACCTGTGCCTTAACGACCCGTATCTACCGGACCGAATAGCAGCGCGGATTTCTGTACCTCATTTCGGCGCCCCTGATATGCCTGCGTTGCTCTCTGATGCTCCGAAAACGAATGTTAGAATAACAGAAACATCGCAGCATGTGACGCTAGTTAACATTACACTCGTCAGCAGCTAACGTTAGCCTACCATTAGCTAGCAGATGGATTAAACACGATTAAAATGCTGACAGCTAAACGGTGTAAAGTGTGATTTATTTCACTGTATAGGATCCAACAGCAGTATCTTAAGCAGTGTGCTGCTGCCGTTGTTTAGCTACTTGTCCGAAGAACAACACAGACGGTGCGTCACGGTGCATTCAAAGTTGTTGTAAAATACCCTTTTGCCATGGTGGTTGTTTTTGTCGTTCAACAGCAATTTACTAGTGAAATACGTTATTGTTATAGTTATTACATTATTATTAAATCATTTCATTTTGACCATATGGCCTAAAGTTGTTTCCCCCCCTTAATTAGGTTTTGTCCATTTGGCTTTGTCTGTCAACAAACAAAACAAACCAAAAATACATGTTTCAGGACGGGAAGATGATAGAAACTTTTTAGCCTTGTATCACTTACAATGCACTGAATTATTAGTTGATTTATAAAACAAATGTTATATTTTATATCTATACCTATCTATAAAATGACTTGAAGAAGATACTATACAAAAATACTAACTTAACCTTGTATTTTCCCCCTTTTTTAGTCATTAAGTCTGATGGCTGAAAAGAAAACCACTTGCTGTAGCGCGCGCTTCACCCAGCCAACACCAAAACAAAGAAATGCTGCTGGTTGCTACTGTGTGTCAGCACTACTATTGTTAAAATGGTCAATTTATTTTATTGTTCTCAGCTGTTTGATAAATGCTGCTAAGTGCACTAAACTTTATCTTTTAATTGAAAAGTTTATTTGACAAAGTTAAATTTATTTTCTTTCTTTCTTTTTACCCGTTTTGTTTATTTATACAATATATGTTTTTACATTATACATGTTTAATGTAAGTATACAAGTGCAGATTGGTGTTCAAGTGTTCAATAAATGTTTTTGTTGAGAAAGTTTGTGTATCTTAAGTACTTATTAGTGTTAAATTTTATCTTTCAAATAGAGGTTAAAAACAAGCAAATATCGGGCAAAAATAATCTGCAGCATATATCGGCCGACCCGGATTTCAAAAGATCGGCATCGGCCTGAGAAAACCCATATCGGTCGACCTCTAGTCAAAAGTCCACAAAGCTATGTTGGTGAGGATAATAGTAACATTTGCACAGTGGTCGGTCTGATATGATGCTGAAATGGCTAACAGTAGCCTGCTAGTTGGCATCGTTTTACTGTTGGTGAGTTATGTTGGTGAGTAAAGTTAACATTGTGTTAGTGTTTTAGTTATTGAAAATGTTGTCTGACATGCAGTTCTGTCAAACTGTTTGGGAGGGGCTTAGGAGACGGTTTGGACTTCAGCAGAAAGGGGGGAGGGACTGAGATGTTGTCAATGTTCAAATTTGTTGGCAAAGTCCTGGATCTTCACAATCTTACCTACAGCAGCTTTAAATGGGAAGTAATTTATTATTTAGAATTTTTATATTCAAACAAAATATGAAAACAAAGGTTACCTTGTACTGTTAATTGCTCCTGGGAATAAATACAAAATTGAAAACTATGTAAATTGTGTAGTTTTAATATAAAATGAATCATTCTATGTAAAATGCAGTAGTTTTGAATAGTAAAATTGGGGTCCTTTCTCCGCTCTGAGGCTCATGCACGTCTGTGTGTGGGGGGAGACCCGAGGGCAGGGGGAGGGGTTAAACAAAGCCCCGAGGAGATGCTACTTACAAATCTTGCTAGCTTATCAACATTACCATATAGCGGGTCTGTGCTCCGTGATAACATCTAGGGGATCACCAGACCCGCCATCCGCTGTCTGGCTTGATGCGGAGGAGTGAAGCGCATCTCTGGTCTGATCTACAAGGATATATAAACAATAATAAATATCATATAGTACACAAGTTTGTCCAGGGCTCCAGGTTTAGCAGCAGACAGGTCTAACTCTGCATGTGGCATGATCAATCACGTGATTTCCATTCATCGCAAATTAATCGCACATTTTTTATCTGTTCTAAATGTACTCAAGCCATTGCCAAATTAATTTTTATAAAATAAATAAATAAATAAATCTGATCTAACAGTAGGGGGGGACAATAAACATAAAATTTCTGAAGAGCAATTTTTGAAGGGGACACAAAAAATACAGCCACAATTATACTCGTAGAGAACATGTGTACACAGAGGAAAGCCTTAATACTATCATTAGTGTAGCATGGAGACTTGATTCAATGAAAAAGCTGACTAAATTGACCAAAATATTCTTCATTAATACCATGTATTTATTTTTAAGTTGTTTACAATCAAGCCACAAAAATACCTTAAAACATAATGACTTATTTTGAAAAAGTGTCCCCATATAAAAGAAATACAATACTTGTTAAATTAGCTGATCATAATGTAAATTAGTGAGCCACTGGTAAAGCTCATCTGCTAACCGTGACAGCCACACACCTCCAAAAATATGAACTAAGCTCAACACACTTCCCTGAGACTCTACACCTGACTGTCCCTGAGGCCTGTACTACGAAGCAGGATTTGGCGAGCTAACTTGGCGAGCTAACTTCAGGTTCAGCCCAGGATTTTCTGTATCACTTGTTATCGGGTTCAATCGCCGTGGTAATGCATGCTGAACGCCTAACCTGGTCGGGAGCAGGTTAAATTGGAGATTATAGATCCAACTGACCAATCAATACTCGATTGATAACGGCGTCACTGTTCCTAGAAGATCAGAGAGAGAGAGAGAGAGAGAGAGAGAGAGAGAGAGAGAGAGAGAGAGAGAGAGAGAGAGAGAGAGAGAGAGAGAGAGAGAGAGAGAGAGAGAGAGAGAGAGAGAGAGAGAGAGAGAGAGAGAGAGAGAGAGAGAGAGAGAGAGAGAGAGAGAGAGAGAGAGAGAGAGAGAGAGACTCATAAAAGATAAAACATTTAGAGACAGACAACCCTGTTAACATTCACTGATGGGTATCTTTATGAAAGATATCAATTTTAAGAGGAGTGAATTACATATAGGCTATTTGTCGGCTTCTTCAGCCGTGTGTTGCCAATACGCACATCGGTTAGAATTATGTTTTGATTTTTTTAAATTTTCTCTAACAATTGCTTACCACTGCCAGGGTTTCACCTGAAATAAAAGGCTAAAGCAACGACAGTTCATGGAAAGCAAAAGTGTAATTATGGTCAGATCTTGTGCCTGACTGATGGGAAAGTGACCAGTGTAGTCTAATGTAGGCTATTATAGTGGTTGTACTGTATATTGGCCAGAATCTGCCTTTGGGGGAGAAGGGGGGCATATCATAGTGGGGGGGCCTGGGTGTCCTCCCCCAGGGAAGTTCAACGACTTCATTGCCTGCATTCCGATACACTTTAATGCACCAATTTACGGTAAAAAATACCTTTATTCAGCCTATACATTAGGGCTGGATGATTAATCGAAAAATAATCGAAACCGAAATTCAGAGCCTATAACCGACGTAATTTTACCAAGTCGGTTATTTCGGTCTTTTAATCCTATTAATATTTCCGCACCCGCCCACTGTGTGTTAATGTACTTTCCCCTTAAAACATATTACGGCCGCTGCGTGTGTAGTCACGTGACTCCGCCCCCTCCAGTCTCCGACATTGAGGCAACATGGAGGAGAACTCAAACACGAGTCAACTCAGCAACAGGAGCCGGAGCTGCTTGTACCAAAAGAAAAAACACGCAGTGTCCGTTGTTTTGACACATTTTGGTTTCAATAAAGACGACACCGAACAAACTCAAGTCAAATGCAAACATTGCAGAAAAACTGTTATAGCGACCAAAGGTAATACCAGCAATCTATTTCAACACCTGGAGTGTAATAACATTACCGAATATGAACAGAGAGAGGCTGACAATCGCCCAGCAACAAGTGCCTCCACAAAGCAGGTGTCGATAACAGCAAATACCGCTTCTTTTATGTGAACGTGCGCGCCGCTGGATTGGGAAACCCTGAGTTGACTTAACTAGTTGATAACCAGCGTCGTGATACAGCTTATGCGGGACCGCGGTTGTTAGGTTAGGTGAAGCCGGATAACTGAAAGAGATCCAGGGCATGTTGATCTTGCTTCATAGTACAGGCCTCTGGTCTCCCTGTTCCTCAGTTCTTTCTGTCTTGCTTGCCCATGACATAGTGACGTTAGTATTTCCCTAAGCACCCATTCTTATAAAGATGTTACCAAATTGTCTAGATATTACTGAAAAAGTATTACTGAAAAAGGATCTTATGTCCGTTTTTCTTATCTCTGTCATTTTATCTTGACAACAACAACAACACAAATCTTTAATGTCAGATGTGTGAATATGAAGATTCACCACGCGGCCATATTATAATTATAAAATGATCTTGCGTCCTCCACAGAAATATTAGGTTTCGTCTGGGACAGAAGATATATATTTAACTGCAGCAAACCCTCTGATCAGCCACTTCAAACACAACTCTAGATCTTCAATATTAACCCTAATATCAGTTCACACACATAACGTTAGGCTTATCGCCATGGTAACGTTAGTTGTAGTGGTTGCATTTCTATCCAACAAGCTATTAAACAAGCAAGGTAATGTTACATTATATTACACTAACATAGCGAAATTTTTTGTCATGACTAATTCATTAATTACTCAGCATCATTTCTATTTGAAAAAAGAAAAACTTCATCCGATGTTTAATGTGAATGAAATAGCCTTAAACAGCCTACTTACTATATTCCTGTTACTACTCGATGTGACTGTGAGTCGAGTGCAGATCCTAACGTACAGCATACAGTGGACCAAACCACTGTGAGGCAAGGGAGGGGGAACACAAAGAGAGAACTGGATAATGTATTGGGGACGCTAGCCCTAAAAAGGTTGAGAACCATTGCTCTAACCTGTTCACACACTCTGTGGGTAGGTGAGTCAGTTAAATTACGGATATACAAAATCAAAATATAGATCTTATTGTCACAGTAGCTTATGCGAAAAGGATGTTTACCTCTGGTATGAAGTCACTAATCACCATCAGCAGAGCTTTTCATTGCCTTCCACACGTCACCTTCATATTACTATGACACCCTTTACACACATTCACTGTAATAGGAGCAAGAGACAACTCTCCTTATCTCTCCTTGGGGTCGTGTTGAAAGAAAATATTAATGGTAATATGCAGATGTACTGAGTGAATCCGTGTTTTGTTCTCAGATTCATCTGAGCCGTGAAAAGCCATCCTCAAAATGGCTGCCTCCCCAAATCGGCTCAATGCTCCTGCCTTTTTCTCATGCAGCTGTAAGGGGGTCATAACACATTAGTATCTGTTTGTACTCGCTGTCACCATTTCAACATCCCCTCCCATATCCTCGTCTTTCTACCCAATCCCCTTGTAGTGCAATCTTCCTTTCATGAGGCTGCTTTCAATTAAAAACTATCTTTTTGTACGCCATCACAGTCTTTGCCCAAACTACTGAGGTTATACAGATGTTTCATCATTTACCAAACAAAGTAAATGCCAACATTGGTGTTAAATTGTGATTTGTGGACTATGGGCATTTTTTAATTTTTAAACTACCAAAAAAATAATACAAATATACTAGAGATGCACCGATTACAATTTTCTAGGCCGATTCCGATTTTTCATTGAGTTTGACCAGCCAATACCGATTTTAGCAGATTCCGATTAAATTTTTTCTAACCACTTTACAGCACACACAAATATTTATTTTCTATCTTTTCTTTAATAGAAAATGTTACATTTTGCATAGAACATACATAGAACATTTTTTTAACAGATAATCGATCGCTATAAAATAGAACTATAAATTACTCCTGGTGTGGGAAATTAACACACATTTAAAGTGCAATGTTATGGGAGAACCATTTCCTTCTTTTAACATCCAATATCCAACTAAAAAATTTTTATATATTTAGCAAACTAAACTTCTGTATGTATGAAAACAGGGAAAACAGGTAATGGCAATAAAATAATAGATAAATAACAAATAAAAATAAAATAAATATAGCCTTAATGCAGTATAAAGATATTTCTCAAAACACACAACCATTCCCACTAACCTGGAAAGCATTTTAAACAGTAACGTTAATACAGCGTGTCGGAGGAATACAGCGTCTCTTTTTTTTTTTTTTTTTTTTTAAACACAGCGGCCAGCGGGCGTCAGAGGCAGAGGGCCACAGCGTTTGCTAACGTTAGCTTCTTGTCTCATCTGGGGCCTGATAAACAGTAAATTCATCAAAATCAGTGTGCCCAACGCTATTTTCCAATAAACTGCTCTGTCATATTTCACGGGACCCGCGTGAGTGCAGTTTTCATGTTCCAGTTTTTCAGCCTCAGAGGGGAGAGAGAGAGCGGCTGACTGTTCACCTGAGATCAGTAGAGCAGACGGCTCTGCAGAGCCGTGTATAATTACGACTTTATGACATTTCATAAACAGCTGATTGAGCGGCAGAGCGCCGCTGCTACATGCATATAGCGGAAACCCTGCATGTGCACGTGTGGTGCTGATGTTGCACGATGTTAATCATGCGGCGCCCGAGTGAATTTGACCGGCATAAAATCGCCATATGTCAGACTGACCGGCAGGTCGCCGGTCATGGCCGATGACGTCATCGGCCAATTCCGGTCACCGGCCGGTCAATCGGTGCATCTCTAAAATATACCATAATTGAATTAGAAATATTTGACAAATTCTGACACGACTACTTTGGGCTTAAAGATAAAGACTGGTTGTGGAAGGATTTAGAATGGATCAGGGCTGCACAATATCAGGAAAATATGCGATAATGTTAAAAATCGTGATAACAATATTAGTTGCGATAAATAAACAGAGATTAAAGTGTACTCAGTTCTGCATTTCTGCTGCTTTTAGTATTCTGCTAAATCCCGATCACAGAGGGTTCTTGGGGAAACATCAAGTCTAGCACCAGGAAGACTAACAGGCAAGCAATGCACTTTAAGGGGAAAATATCTACTGTACCAGTAACCTACAATATGAGCTGTATTGCTAGATACTAGTGTGAGGGAGAGCAACTAGCTTAAAAGGAGCAATTTGGACTCTACAAAACCAATTCATGTTCCTTAACAATTAACATAGTGGTTATTGGCTTCTAGTTATTGACTCCTCATCTGCATTTAATACTATCCAGCCTCATCTAATTGCTGAGAAGCTTCTATATTATTTTAATTTGAACATACATCTTGTTGGCTGTATTGTGGATTTCTTGTCAGACAGGTCACAGTGTGTCAGGGTTAATGGTGTCTTTCCTCTAAACTATTTTCTTCCACTGTGCCCTCACAAGGATGTGTTCTTTCACCATTGCTTTTCACTTTATATACTAATGACTGTGCGAGTACTTATGATGATAATAGGCATTTTGTGAAATTTGTGTCATTGTGAGCCTTTTAAATAATGATGAGGTAGGGCATAGTCCTGTAGTTGATGGCTTCATTTCTTGGTGCAAAGAGTTTTATATATCAATTAATGTGTCCGAGACTAAATACATGATTACTACAGATACTGAGATTGTTTCTCACTATAAATACTTAGGAACCATTATTGATACTACATTATCAATTATTATAGGTGATCTGGGTGCAGCATGCCCAGCTGCAAGATATCTATCAACCTTCAAAACACCCATAGGACTCATGCATTATTCATGTAAGTTAAGTAAGCTACATTTAATTTCCCAATCATCTGTTGGCATGGCTTGTAATGATATGCTAATAGTGGAAAAGCCTGAACTGAAAGGAAGGGAGAATGAGGGGAAAAAAAGAGGAAGAGAGAGAGGAGAGGTGTTTAGGATTGCATAAGCAGTCCAGAGATAAGGACCAATCTCCATCACCCAGCACTCGCTCATGTTTTTTGCTTTTGTTTGGTTTCTATTTATGTGCATTTTAATTTTGCATGTGCATTTTTTAAACTCATTCTTTTGTCATAATCTGCCGCATCAGCAGGGCCGGCCCGTGGCATAGGCAGTATAGGCAAATGCAAGAGTCCATAGGGGGCGCTGCTGGCGCCCAAATTGAGTAAGGAAAAGATTACAATAATAATAGCTGTTCAACTATTACTTAATAGTGTTATGTTATAGGCAAGGCCGCTTTATTTGTATAGCACATTTCAGCAACAAGGCAATTCAAAGTGCTTTACATTACACATTAGAGAGCGATTTAAAACAGTTAATAATGTAAAAACAGATAAAGAGAATAAAAGTTACCGTGCAGTATAAGATATTAACAATTCTTTAAAGAAAAGCAACATCAAAAAGAAAGGTCTTCAGCCTTGATTTAAAGGAAGTGATAGTTGCTGCGGACCTGCAGTTTTCTGGGAGTTTGTTCCAGATATGTGGAGCATAAAAACTGAACGCTGCTTCTCCCTGTTTAGTTCTGACTCTGGGGACAGAAAGCAGGTGTGGCTGGTCTGGCTGGTTCATAATGTAGCAGATGGATCAGAAATGTATTTTGGCCCGTAAACGGTTTAGTGCTTTCTAAAGTAACAGAAGTATACAATTTTATGCTATTATTTTGTAATTTCACTGAAGAAGCCAAGAAAACAGAATTATATCACCTATTTAAAAAGACCCAATTTTCTTGGTTTCCCCCAGCGCATCACACCCCCGCTTCTCGTTACCTGCCTTATAATGGTGGAGGATGGCAGGTGAGTTATCAGAAGTGAGTTACACGGACCATAATTAAAAAACGGTTTATAACTAGCTAACGTTATGTCAAAAAAGACCAAAGCCCTCAGCAACACAGTGAAGATAAAGAAGAAGAGAAGGGAAAATGTGCTAAATCAATTATTTATCTGTTGCAGTTAGCTTGTTATGGATGGGTGTTAGTCATGTCATGTTTCCTAATTTAGCTAATTAATACCTAGAATTAACGTAACAATAACTTACTGCCACTGTATTTTCATTATTAAGCTATTCATGTGTTAGGAATTTCTTTTGTGAAGTGTGTTTGTGACATACGACCTACTTGTTTATATTATTTATATATTATTAGCCTATAATTTCCATCAACTGTTGTAATTAATAGTTTTAAGCACTTGCATTTAAATTTTCAAAGAGCATGTATGCATTTTGTGCAAGAATTGTTCACAAAATAGTTATTTGTGCGTGGTGTGGGTAATGTTAGGGTTGTAAGGCTGAACATTTTGGCTAAGCTGAAAAACTATGCTGAGGCACTCAGACACCGCAAATAGTCACCAATGAAAAGGGAACTCCCTGCTAAGTTCAATGATACCTCACACAAGACAGTTCATTAGCTGTGAAAGGGGCGTGGCTAAAGCACAGGGGGCAAGTGAAACCATCACCAAAAGTCAATTTTGGCCTGTAATGTCCTCAGGCCTTTGTCAATCTTGAGAGTAGTTTGTTAAAGTATAGCACGTATAGTTTGGGCCTACTTCCTGTTGCCACTAGGGGGCGCTATGACTTTGAGTCAATTTTGGCCGGTAAATGTCTTATGAATCATGAAAAGTTTCGAGCCAATTGGACAATGTACACTCAAGTTACACCCACTTCCTGTTTCGATGGTGAAATGCACAAAATGGCCGCCCCGCCACGGCAATGCCCTAAAAGTTTTTCTTTTAATAACTTTTCATCTTTAACGTCTTAAGATGGCACAGACCAAATTTGATCGGATGAAATCTCTAGAAGGAGTTCGTTAAAGTACGACATGTGGAAATGGCCAAAATCGTACAAATTTCGAACTTTCAATTAAAAATGGCAGACTTTCTGTTGGGTTTAGGGTATGGCTCCAATTAAGTTTTTTGTACGTCTAGACATGCTACATATGTGTACCAAGTTTCGTTAGTTCACGTTAAACGTACTGCAGGAGCTCCATTCTTTAAATTTTGTAGGGGGCGCTAGCAAGCAATTTTTGTGTGCCTATGCCCAGAACCCTTAAAATACAATTTTCACCAGACTTGATGCGACCGCCAATTTTGGTGAGTTTCTGAGTATGTTAAGCCTCTCAAAAAGGCAATTCATTTGCCAGAAGAAAAGAAAGGAAAGGAAAAATTCCTGCAGTTTCAATAGGGCCTTCGCCGCTGTCGGCAATCAGGCCCTAAATATTAATTTGAATGAACCCAGTACAATGTAAGAGCAGCATTGTAAAAGGGGGGTTAGTTGGTTATCTATCCAGTAAGTTATTAAATTTTTGCATACACATTCATTAGAGTCCGTCAGCACTGTCAATCTCGCACTTCCGGCATGGCGCCTGTGTTTGGCTTCGCCGCTGCTGCTGGTTGCTCGTCCCGTCTTGTTTTGTTTGTTTCCTGTGCTATATTGCTACTGAGTTTGTCAACAAATGTTGTGTCAACGGTGTGGGTTTATGATCGCCAAACACTGCTGCTGATCCGATCCTCTATGGGGGAGTGCGGTGGTGGATGCACCTGGAGTGTTACGGGTGAGTTTACAGCCCCGTTTGTCTGTCCATCTGCATCGGCTATTTGTATGCGGCATGGAGAGGGCCAAATACGACCCTCTCATAAACGACAGAGGAAGCGAGGAAAAAGGGCAGGGAGACAAGTTCAGCTAAAAAAGCTCCGGAAGCTGGGGGTCTTTGACTGTGACTCCAGGCCGTCATGTCTCCGCTCTGTCTTCCCAAACGCCCCCTGTGCTCCGGTCCGGGTGCCCTGCAGAAAACCTGCCTCTGGCCGCAATGTGTGTTCCGTGCATCTGAGGTCGCTGCCGCGAGCCTCTCTTTCTGCTTCAGGTGCTCCTGCATCGCTCAGGATGGGTTTAATAAATGCCTGTTCAATTGCAAATAAGTCTCTTTTGCTCAGTGATTTATTAACTTCCAAGAACATGGACTTTATGTTGCTTACGGAAACATGGCAACGGGATTTTGAATATTATCACTTGAATGAGCTCTGTCCTGTTGATTGTACTTTTATCAGCACCCCAAGACTCACAGGCCGAGGTGGAGGTCTTGCTGTGGTTTTTAAAAAACATTTTATCTGCCAGTCATTGAGCGCGTCGCAGTGCGCTCTTCCTTTGAACTACAGATTACTAAAGTTGGTTGGTTCCAGTTCATTTTATTGTATTTTAATATATCGGCCACCTGGGCCAGTGGCATCTTTTCTTAATGATTTTTCTGATTTCTTATCATCCACCATTAAGCTGGAAAAAGTGATTATTGCTGGTGATTTTAATATTCATGTGGACGATGATACTTGCAAAAATGCTGTTGATTTCGTAAATATCACTGAATCTTTTAATTTTACTCAGCATGTGTTGGGTCCCTCGCACAGCAAGGGTCATACGCTAGATCTTGTTTTTCTCATGGTTTGAACATTAATAATGTTTGCATCGATGATGTATTTGTTAGTGATCACAAATGCATCTCATTTGATCTGTTTTGTAATGTTGATCCTGTGCCTGCTAAACGGGGCGTCCAGCTCACGTTTTATTAACCGGCTCACTGTTGAGAAATTTTCAGACGCATTTGATTTAAGCTCAGTTTTTATTTCTGATGATGTCGATGCTTGTGCACAGTCGTTTCTTGATCATTGCACCCTGCTGCTGAACAAAGTGCGCCTCTTAAAATTAGAGAGAATTACCCTCTGTTAATACAACTCCGTGGATGAATGATGCCATGCGTTGCGCGAGGCGGTATCTGTCGGAGAACTGGAGCGTTTATGGAAAGTAACTCAGCTTCAAATATCGCCCGCTTGTATCTTAAAGAGCTTTTAATTGACCTAAATGAAACAATCAAGGAGGCTAGAGCCTCTTATTTTACTAAGCTGATTTCTTCCTGTAAAAACAATCCAAAAGCTCTGTTTGAGACTATTAACAACATTGTTTCTCCTATTACGTGTACTGTCCCTGTGTTTTCAAATGTGGACTGCAACCGTTTTTTGTCTCATTTTCAATTCAATTCAATTCAATTTTATTTATAGTATCAAATCATAACATAAGTTATCTCGAGACACTTTACAGATAGAGTAGGTCTAGACCACACTCTATAATTTACAAAGCCCCAACAATTCCAGTAATTCCCTCAAGAGGACAAGGTTAGTGCTATCAGGGCAGGCATCATTCCATCAGTAAGCGCCCATATTGTTACTCATCAGACACTTTCGGTACTGGACTCCTTTTGCCCCTTGTCCCTGAATGACTTAATTAAGCTAGTGGGCTCGATGAAACCTTCCCAAAGTCCTGTTGATATTTTACCAACATCTTTACTTTTAAAAACATTACATCTGCTGGGACCATGTTTGGTTTCAATTTTAAATTTATCTCTTCAGCTAGGCCAGGTCCCTAGCTGTTTTAAGCATGCTGTTGTCCAGCCCATATTGAAAAAGAACAATCTTGATGCAGCTTTGTTTAAAAACTACAGGCCTATTTCTAAATTGCCTTTCATTTCAAAAAATTTAGAAAAGGTTGTTGCGAGCCAGCTAAATAGAGTTTTGGATTCTAATAATATTTTCGATAAATTTCAGTCTGGCTTTCGAAAAAACCATTCAACTGAGACTACTCTCCTAAAAGTCTCTGACATTTTGATGGCTGCTGATGGGGGTAAATGTTCTGTTCTAGGTCCTTCTGGATCTGAGTGCAGCGTTCGATACGGGTTGACCACTGCACTCTGATTGAAAGACTGAAAACAACGGGGGGGCATTACTGGATCAGCTCTGGACTGGTTTTCTTCATATCTTTCAGACAGGAGTTTTTCTGTGTCTATGGGAACTTACTTGTCAGACTCTGCTCCTTTGTCTTGTGGTGTGCCCCAAGGTTCTGTGCTTGGCCCTTTGCTATTTAGTCTTTATATGCTTCCTCTTGGTAAAATTATTAGTAGTTTCGAGGTATATCTTACCATTGTTATGCTGATGATATCCAGTTATATTTATCTTTTAGCCCCGATAAGCTAAGACAAACTGTCCTTGTTGCACAATTGTTTAGCCTCCATTAACAAATGGATGGCTGACAATTTCTTGCAATTAAACTGACAAAACTGAGGTGATGATCTTTGCCCCAGATAACATTACCCCTAGGATTAGGCAGGCCATTGGGTCTCTATCAGTTTCAGACTGTAATGCGTACGCGTAATCTGGGTGTCATTTTTGACAAATCTATGTGTTTTAACAGTCATGTGAAGTCTGTGGTTCGTTCCTGTTTTTTCCATCTCAGGAACATTGCTAAAATTAGATCTGTGGTTTCTCAAAGAGAGATGGAGATGCTTGTTCATGCTTTTGTTTCCTCTCGTTTGGATTATTGCAATGTACTATACACCTGCTTAAACAAATCATCCTTGGGCTCACTGCAAGTCGTATAGAATGCAGCAGCAAGACTTTTATCTAAGACCAGCAGGAGGTCGCACATTACTCCTGTGCTTAAGGCTCTTCACTGGCTACCGATTGGTTTTAGAGTGAATTTTAAAATTTTAACTATTACCTATAGAGCCTTACATGGCCAAGCTCCCTCGTACATCCAGGAACTACTGCCACGCACACTCCCTTGCGCTTGATTGGGGTCTTCAAGCCAGGAGCTCTTAATTGTTCCTAGAACACGTTTTAAAACAAGAGGTGATCGTGCATTTTCGGTGGTGGCCCCAGGGCTCTGGAACTCTCTCCCTTTAGCCTTGAGAGCTTTGGATTCTCTGGAAACCTTTAAAAAACACCTGAAGACTCATCTTTTTAGACAAGCATTTTATTAGCCATATAGCTTTGTATGTGTTGTCTTTGCTCTGTTTTTGTTTTACTGTAAAGCACTTTGTGACCCCTTTTGTCTGTGAAAGGTGCTATATAAATAAAGTTTACTTACTTACTAAAGTTTACTGAAGTGCGTTTACTGTACTGTATTTTTGGCATGATGTTGTTTCTCAGAACAGATATGACGTTTTTCAGAAGTATTTATGTAGCGAAACATTATCTTGAGCTGAGTTTTTCTAGCTATTGTCTAAATACTGAAATTGTATTGGTATAGACTGATTCAAAAACAAGCACAGTTTTAGTCAACAATAACACTGATGGGATATCAGCATCCAGAATGCCAAAATAAATCTGTTTAATTATTTTTTCAGCTGTGACCCCTCCTGCTCCCTCCAACTCTGCACAGCCAAGTGATGCTGCATCAGGAATACTTTTTTATTACATTTTGTTCAAAGGAAATGGAGACATAACTATTGTATAGGTCTATACAATAGACAGTTACAGTTATTTCAGCATAAACATGTATTTTAAAAGATCTACATACCTACACATTACAAAATAAATCCATAAAATACACCGCAATCAGGTATCTTTGTAATTGGTTTGTAATTTGGTCATAAACAACCGGGTCTCTTGCCTTTCCTTAAATTTGTCTGACGGTTTTGGCACACCGACTGAAGTTCCCGAATCGCCTGCTTGTCGTCTCTCTAGTAAGAAATTTTTGCTGTTGTCTTTGTAGGGTCTTGCTTCACCCTGGTTGTCTGTTTACCTCTGATATTGCCAGCCGCATGATAGGAACTCGCTCAGGCTTGCTGTAAATTCTCTGGACGACCGGCTTGGTTTAATCGAACATTACACAGACAAGGAGCTAAACATTCAAGGAGCAACCGCCCAGGACATGCAAGTCAGACAGCTGCAGTAGTGCTGCTTTTTTCCCCAATCAATTATTTTTCATATTCAAACCAAGGTTATTATAGTGAACTAAAAGGAAAATATGCAGTGAAATATTATTTTAGTAAACTGGAACTAAATGAATCATGACCATTGCTATACAGTTCTCGAACCATGTATTTTGTATATATAGCTACATACTTTTAAAACATATCTGGACCAAACAAAAAAAAAAAAATTTACTGTATAAAAACTAAAATTAAATATTTCTGAAAAACAGAAACTTAACTAAAACACACTGAAAACTAACTAAAGCTAAACTAAAATGCAAAGTTAAAAACTAAAATAAAAACTAATTGAAAATTAAAAACTATAACCTTGATTCGAATGTCTGTTTTTTAAATTTGAATATATATTCAAATTTAGAATATTCGCTGACAGCCCTTCTAGAGAGGATATCTGGAAACAAAAAACTCATCACAAGAAAGGAGAGTAATCAATGTGATGAGTTTTTTTGTTTCTAACGTTTGGACACATTTTGGCTTCAGTAAAGACGACACAGAAGTAGTAAGTTTGGCCAACAAAAGGTGACTGTGAACTGGTTACCAATCCCAGCGAGGTCCTGGTCATTTCAGCATTCTTTACAGTTAAGTTTAGCCGACAAATCGTGACTGTCGTGCGGCGACGATAGTTACATTTAGACACCAAAACGACGAGAAAGATTACAAACGCCCGTTTCCTGGGCGGAAGTGTTTTCCGGGACATGAACTCCCCTCCCCCGCTTGAAAGTTAAGATGGATTTAGTCTTGCGACGCCGTCGGCACAGGTTGCTAATGTAGGCTACTTCTTAATTTACAAGAATGTGTCATAGTGACAAATGTCAGTTTAACTGGTTAGGATAAAATCAAACCAGTTTAGCCTTGTACACCGGACCAGACAAACCAGAAAAAGACCCAACTCTAGAGTGGATAAATTACATCCAAACAAGTGAACATGTAGGTGTAACATAACCCAGTACACGCCATCATTCTCATTTTGTATAAACTTAAAATGTGGGCAGACATAGTCATTTCCCATTACGCAGGCTGTTGTGATTAACTTCCAGGTGAAGCTCAGTGACAATGTATAGGTAAAGCTTTAATCCAACTTCTAACTTATGCACACAGCAACTCATTCTTACTGTTTATCAAGTGTTTACAACAGCATGTTCCTTTGCTTGAGAGAAATCACAGCAGAGCTTAGCTAGGTTCAGAGGACTAAAAGCAGTCCATCTGTTCTGTCATTGCAGGGCAGGTTTCTCCACTCATTTGGCAGACTTGAGTGTGCTCCCATGCTTGTTCTTTGATACACTAATTGGCTGTAAATGGCCCCTCGGTTCACTCAGGGCAGCCTTTGATGAGCTTGTATGACTGGCTGCTTAAGTGGCTTTTGAGAGAACCTCTTTACGAGAGATGGCTGAGAGATGAACACAGGGTGACACGCTAACTGGGCGATGAGGAAAATGAGATGCAGAAACAAGAGGTCATTAACTGTGCAGTCAAATGAGCCCCTGTTGACAAGAAACAAACACAGTTGCAGGTCAGAATACAACCAGCACAAGCGCAACTGTCATTGCTAGTTGAATCTACACCGTAGGTACATACATGTATGTGTAGATTCAGACACTACTCCGTACCCTACTTTGTAGCCCGTTTTGCACCTCCTCAAAAATGTAACTTCAAATCATGGCCACGCAGACCCAACAACTGTGATTGGCTTTGGAGTGTCGCATTTCCTTCTACTCATATCATTCCCTCCAGAAAAACACGATTATGCGATCGCATAATTCAATGCATAATCAGCCAAAGTCCGCATATTTATGCGGGGGCCGCATTTATTCAAATACGGTGCACTTTCGCTGCATCAATTGCCGATTTCTGCGCAAAATATGCGGGGCTTGCATGATTTCATAATCCCCGCATTTTCGTTGCAAAAAAGTCATATCTTAGCAGAAAGTTGAAAAATTTTGCGTTTACTTCACACAAGAGCAGCCATTTTCCCCTGTTGCCATGGGAACGTTATAAGTGATGTAATTACGCGATGTGAACATCATCGAAAAGCAGGGTGTTGGAGATTCACTTTTTTTCTATTTCATCAAACCGAAGTTTTTGCAAGTTCCCGCATTTTTTGCAAGTTCACGCAATTTTTGCAAGTTCCCGCAATTTCAACGCATTTTTTAAGAAAACGTGCCACATAATCAAGGATTTTTGCCCGCAACAATCACAAAAAAACTCCGCATTTTTCTGGAAGGACTGTCATATACGCGTTATCATTCTCCGTAAACATCAAATCAAGGAGAGGGTTAACTTTCTTGCTACAGTTTTCCGACCATGGTACAAAGCACAGGGGAGAAGCTTTGTCTCTCTGCCTCCACCGCCGATGTCGGTTCTCGCCCTGGAGCTAATCCCTGTCACTTTCCCTCTCGCTCTATCACATTCTTCCTACATACACACACATACCGGCTCTGCTATAAGAAATAAGCTAGATCGACGCAAAACCTACGTACAAATATAATATATTCTCGCAACGGCGTAGTCCACTTACGTAGGCTACGGCGTAGGCTCTACTATACTACTATAAACTCTGCACCCAGATTATGCACAATTTAACTAGCAGAGAGGACAAATCCTAAATGCACCTGCACCAAGCACTTTATACCATGCACTAGGCAAAGGCTTTGAATATAATTTTGGGCGGCTGTGGCTCAGTGGTAGAGCAGTCGCCTGCCAATTGGATCAATCCCTGCAGTCCCATGTCGAAGTGTCCTTGGGCAGGACTTGCGCCTGATGCTGCGCATCAGATTGTAAATGCGTGTGAATGTTTATCTGATGAGCAGGTGGCAACTTGTACGGCAGCCTCAGCCACAGTGTATGAATGTGTGTGAATGGTGAATGGTTCCTGTACTATGTAAAAGCACTTTGAGTAGTCGTTAAAATAGAAAAGTGCAATATAAATACAGTCCATTTAATTTAATTTTAAAGGGGTGATAGAATGATGATATAGGGTATTTCACACTGTTCCCTATGGTCTCCTAATGGGATATGTAACATTGGTTGGGCTGAAAATTGCCTGGTTGATATTTTATTGGCCCTTATGCTTTTCTTCCAAATATGGTATGCTCGTGAATATTTAGATGAGCTGCGCGCTGATTGGGTGAGCGAATCCCCAGACACACACATTAGAGACGCGACAGAATCTCATATTCCAGACACTGCAATGTTTCGTTACCAAATTCACTTCTGAGATTTTTTTATGCAAGAAATCAACTATATAAACCTCAAATATGGGCTGCTTTATGAAAATTGATGGCTCATTGCAAATTTGGGAAGACGTGTCAGACTTTAGGAGCTCCACACAGTCTGACTAGAAAGCGGCAGCCTGCTGGGCTCCATACACAGGGCAAAGTCACCCTTTGTGGATTACTGCATTACCGGGGCTCAGCCGGCTGCCAGCATAACTATAATATATTTACAGTTTGAATTTCGTCACGAAACTTATATCACAGCTACCCCAAGGTCTTATAAAGCTAACAGTCTGATTTGAATTTAAGGCATTTTTATGAAGGTGAGGGGTCTTGTTAGGAGGAGCAGCTAGCTAGCTATGTGTGCCATTCAATACAATGGGAAAATATCGCGGCTAGCTAGCTACACTTTCGGCATAACTATAGTATATTTACAGTTTGAATTTCGTCACGCCACTTACGTAACATCTACCCCAAGGTCTTATAAAGCTAACAATGGTGTCCGATTTCAATTTAATGAATTTTTGTGAACACTAGGGGTTTCATTAGCTGCAACTGTCCCTTCAATCCTATGTGTACAGATTGCGGCTAGTTATCTTCATTTTCGGCGTAATTAGAGTATATTTACAGTTAGAATTTCGTCACGCCACTTATGTAACATCTACCTTAGCTTCTGGGGAGTTTACTCCCCGGAGTCCTTTTGTTTTTTCACCCAGCGTATTTCCTTGGAGAACGTTGGCACCAAGATCCTGGTTGCAGCTGTCGCCGTGGTCCTGCGGCACTCCCTGCTGAGCTCTGCGGTGCCCTACAATGTCATGCTGCGTCCTGCTAAACCCTGCTGCTTCCTACTACGTCCATCCATGCTCTGCTGGGCCACGCTACATCCTGTAACGCCCTGCAGCGCCCTGATATGACATGAACTACTACGACTACCATTTGATGTCACTGTTCCATTATTAATGTGACAATTACTGCCACTGTTCATCATATCCCCAACCGGCACCGTCAGACACCGCCTACCAAGAGCCTGGGTCTTTCCGAGGTTTCTTCCCAAGAGGGAGTTTTTCCTCCTACGACACTGTAGCACTGCTTGCTCTTGAGGGAATTACTGTAATTGTTGGGGCTTTGTAAATTATAGAGTGTGGTCTAGACCTACTCTATCTGTAAAGTGTCTCGAGATAACTCGTGTTATGATTTGATACTATAAATAAAATTGAATTGAATTACCCCAAGGTCTTATAAAGCTAACAATGGTGTCCGATTTCAATTTTATAAATCTTTGTGAATTTAAGAGGAATTCTAAGAGGAGGCTAGCTAGCTCTGGAACCTGTGGTAAGGGATTGCTGGCTTAACAAGCTCGCTGGCCGCGCTCTCACTCACACACACCGGCCATTTAGCAGGAAGAGGGGAGTTGCATGGCTCTGGAGCTCTGTCCAGGAAGCGGCGTTTGGTAGTCCATTCACCCAAAAAAACGGTGACTTTGCGTGGGTATGGAGTGCCGTGGGCTGCCAGCCGTGACGGAGCTCAATCTACCTCACAGCAGGCCGGGGTCTGTGAAGGAAGGCAGGCCAGGCGGCGAAGCAGCAACACAGGCAGCACCGGCCGCTGAACTCCCGACACACAATCGGACAAAATTTGCAATTAGACATCAAATTTCGTAAAACGGCCCATATTTGACCTCTACATAGTTGATTTCTCGCATAAAAAAAGTCTCAGAAGTGAATTTTGTAATGGAATAGCAAAGATCTGCACGACCTAGATTCAGAAGACTACCTGATCTCAGGTCAGTTGCCTATGTAAATGTTGGGGCGTGACCGTTCTCTTAATACATCCATGGGCGTGACAAAGGTAAAGGTCTTGGGATGCTTACGTAAGCTTCTAGCTTTGTTGAGATTCATCTGTTTTCACCGGCAGTTTAAAAATATGAGATTTTCATAGTAAAGGGGTTTCAATGGGATTTTGAGCTTCTATGTATGTCCTATTTGCCAACCGAACCGTCGTTATTCAACTATGACAAGGTAAAATCGGTTTTGCATTCTATCACCCCTTTAAGCCCTGTTGCTGATATATACTAAACTAATGCAATATAATGTAAGATATTAATTTTGTCAAACAAGGATCATTCTTTGAAAAGTACAAGATAGGTGTCAAAGGATGAAAATCTCATTCTGAAGGAAAGCCTTTCATTCCCACGTTATTAACAGTTTTCAAAGGGCAGATAATTTGCAGCTTAAGTCAAAAGCATCACCTAAACCTATCAAACATCCATTAGACATCATTTTTAATCTCAGTCCATTGATCCAGAGTGCCACAAATCAACAAAATAAACAGCTATTAGATTAAAAAGGTTTATACTGGATGATATTGGTTATATACATATATATGGTGAAAAATTACAAATTTACTTTACTTGCATGACAAAAGATACAAGGTAATCCCGATCACTGTCTGAAGATAGAACAGACACCTTGTCCCTACATCCCAATTGACAAACTTTGCACCTTAAATTTGGACATTTCATTTTCCTGGGCTTTGCGAAGGACAGTTCTAATGTGCTCTACTCCTCTAGGCTCGACCCATTGATAGAGACCCTCAAGCAGGCCGCCAGGTTCTCTCCTTGCAGCCTGTTACGAAGATCTGATTTGACCTCAAAATTTAGGTAAATACAATCCGCTAAATTAATGAAAATAAAGGTGCATTTGGAGACACGGTTGCCATGGCGCCAGTGAGTGCAGCAGCCTTAGTACCTCTCCCATCTGTTTTTTTCCTGTTCTTTTACCACATCTACTAATCTAACCTGAGCTATGTTACCTACATATGACAAAAAGACACTAAATATACAGGACTCATGCCATCTCACTAAAGTTTCACTGCCGATCCAACCTGGCCCAGCGAGATCATGAGGAGAGCAGACAATAGGCCCCTAACAACAACAACAACAACAACAACAACAACAACAACAACAGACGCACTAGCAACAGGTCACGGAGAAGGCCTAGAGGTAAACTGGCAGGCAACAGAAACAGGCTGATGAATAGGGCATCCTTCTAGCTAGCCAAAGAAAACAAGCAAGCAGACTCTCAGAGTCAGAATTAAATATCAGAAGGTCGAAATAATTTAAATATTGAGCCACGGCACTAACTATCTTTAAGATAACAGGAGCCTATCATTTCTGTAGCCTACTCCGAAACAACAGACTCCCAGAACGCCTTTTTCTTGACTTGCGTTCCACTCTCCACACAGCTGTCTTCGGACAAGACGTCAACCTTGTGAGATCTATAATGTTGTCAGACACTTTTAATAACAATCTGAGCCTGTCAGTAGCAAAAAAAATAATCACTTTCAGTGGACAAAGATCAAGGCTGCCACTGCCCCATTAGGTTACATTGCAGCTCAGTTCGCGTCAGCCCGTTACTGCAATCTCGCTCAATACTGGACCAATTTCAAAGATTCTTGGTCACATCAGTCTATTAGACACAAATGCATGGGGGAATGGGGTCCAGACTGAAAAAAAAGCAGGTAGACTGAAAACTATCGCCGTTAACTAACACATCACTTAGCTAACTGTGTAACTGATGGCTTATGCAGTAACGCTATCTGTTTGCTGTCATACATTGATAATAATAAACTTGTGTCTTGACTAGTGGATAACTGCAGTGGATACTATGACGATAAATTAGACTATGGCGGGGCGCCACAATCCAAGTGATTAATGGGAAACGCTGTCCTACAGACACAAGGGTTTAATTTTAGAGCTGTGTTCATTCTATTGACATAATATTTAATGAATCAATAACTGATATCAACCCTCCATTTAACTCTCGGTAAGACAGCAAGCATGCCAGTTACTGAATCTGTGTAAGTCCCTTACACGACTTATAACTGTAATTTGTTCACACTGGTTCAGCTGCTAGAGAGCAAACCTAACCTTACAAAAGGAAAAAATCTAATTATAGTTCTAGTGTAATAACTAAAGTGTACTTTGTTTTGTTTTTGTCCACCCCCCCCCCTTAAAAATGCTGTGAAAAAGGATTGCCGCATTGATCATGCTATAGGTGTCTGCAAGAAGCTGGTGAGCCACTTCTCTCACAGCTGGAAGGTCAGAGATGCAATTGCAAAAGCCCAGAAGGAACTCAATCTACCTATATCTAAATCTATCACATTTCCTCATATCAGAATGCCAAACAAGATGATGATGATCAGCAAGATATTAGAGCAGCAGCAGGCTTTAACTCAGGTCCCGTCTGCGAACAAGAAGCTGCGGCATCTAATTCCAACCTGGCAAAATACGGATGTCTTGGAATTTGTCAGCAAGTCACTGGGCCCAATGCTGGATTTCACTGATGCACTTTCAGGGGGACACAGACCTGAACAAGAATATAAAGAAGATGATGCTGGACTACCTCAACGAGAAATACTCACGAGGATACTCAGAAGCTGCTAGATATGGACCACCCGTTCAAGATGGACTTCATCAGTAGAAGCCCCCAAGTTGAGACCAGAGTGGCATCACAGATGATGGAATGCCAGGAGACATCAAGCTGCAGCACTGAAGTGGTGCCCAACGCACCCCAGGCAAGGAAAGCCAAGAAGTCCTTGGGAAGCTTCTTTAAACAGAGTGAAACTGTAGCAAAGGGTGATTCCTCTCTGACCTTAAAGGATATTGCAGAAGCAAAGTTAAACACCTACATGCTATCACCTTCAATAGCCAAAGAGAAGGATCAATTTGCATGGTGGAAAGCACACAAAATAAGCCTTCGTTGAGTCGCAACAAGCTCGCTGTTGGAGAGCCTTTTTATCTAGTGGCAACACTGTCACTTGTCAACGCACCTGTCTCAAGACTACAAAGGTTGATAAACTTATGTTCTTAGCTAAAAACCTTGCGTAAGCAAAGCATACAGCAGACATACAAGAGTTGATATTTATTTATTCCAAGTTGCTTGTTTATTTTAAGTTTTGTTAAATTTTGTAAACCAATGATTGATTGATGCTGCTGATGCTGCCGATTTAAAATGTGTACTGCTTTTGTTAACATTTTTTTTTTATTTTATAAAATATTAAGTGACCTTTTTGTCACTTGTGTTAATTCTCTATTGTGGTAACGAAGCTTGTTTATTATTAAAATTAATATCATGAAATGGTATTCATTGACTTTAGCCTGGATGGATCGCAATTTTGCAGTATATATCGCAGGAATGTTATTTTTTACCAATGTCATGCAGCCCTATTTCATTTCATTTAGCTGATATCCATTGCTTATATCCAAAGCGACTTCCAATTAGTGCATTCAACCATGGAGGTACAAACTCTGAACAGCAAGAATCACATAGAAGAAGTACATTAGCTTCAAATAAGCCAAACTACAAGTGCCACATGTAAGTGCAACATGAAAGTGCAATTTAATTAATTTTTGTATAACCTTCTTAGCCAAGGTACAGAAGAAAGAGATGTTTGTAGCCTGCGGCAGAAGATGTGTAGACTTTCAGCTGCCCTGATGTCAATGGGGAGCTCGTTCCACAATTTAGGAGCCAGGACAGCAAACAGTCGGGCTGTCGTTGAGTGATTAGGTGTCCCTCGCAGTGAGGGAACAGCAAGCAGCAACCATAAATTCTTAGAATGAACTGCGAGGCTTAATTGGCTGTGGTTTCATCTAAAGTGGGATGAAAAAAAACAGACGACACAGCTACGCTCACTTCCTGCCACCAGTTAAGCTCCACCCACAAAACATGTAATCACCATTTACAAACGCATAAGTGAGTAGTACGGTAAATATTAATAGTCTGAATTTGAGCATTAAATATAATTTGAATATTTAAAAAGAAGGAATTAAATTTGAATGGTACAGAGGAAGATTACCAGCTCTACATCACAGTATCTATTAAACGTAAAAATCGTCATCTCCGTTCTTTGATTAGATTGAAAAATACACTGCATGAAAAGTCAATAGAAAAAAGGCACTAAACAAGCGTGGAGCTGCTGTGCTGTGGCCTCACCTCTATGACTTCATAATAATTAGGAGGCGAGCCTCCTCTCTGTACTAAATCAGCACCTCGCATTAATTCTAATCAGCATGTGTAGCCAGGCTTGACCAGCAGAGCCCAATGGGCTGAACCGAGTGTCTGTGTCTGTGTCTGTCTGTCTGTGTGTGTGCATGCATGCGTGTGAGCGCACGTCACATACACAAGGCCAGGCATGCTGAACCATGCTCTTCAAGGTTCACTGCAGTTCTCTTGCTGCAGCAGAGCTCTCTGTGCACTTTTTGTCAGAGCAGTTGGTCTCTGACCTTTCCAGCAGCGGTCTTCTGAGTGAACCTGACTGAGCTGTGGCCTTTAACAAACAGCAGCACAAATCACTTAATGCACATCAGCACACTGTTATTACCTCTAGCCTTCTAACAGGATTTTCCCTACACATTTGATCCTGATTGGTGGATTTAACTACGAATAATAATGCAATCTGATGCATACAAAATGTATGCTGCTCGACAGTCTCGTGTCTACTTGAGGTTAATCTCAACCGGTTTTGTTTTCCTTGCCTGAAACTTTTTATTTTTTATATTTTTATTTCTATTTTAGTTCATTCTCAATACTCTCATCAAACTGGTTTAAGGGAGCTGTTTGAGGGAAAAAGCTTAGCACCAAACAGCAGACAGACACAGAGACTAGCAGGTGAACAAAGTGAAGATAAATGAAAGTGAATTTTGGACGTACATTCAGCAGGTGAACACAAACACACACAAAGATCATGATGTTTTTCTGTGTCTACTGGATGTCTAATGAAGCAGCTGCATGCTAACAAATTTACCACATCAATTTGAAAGTGATTTTTATTTTGCGTTTAGGAGATTGGATTTAAAACACAACATTTCAACACAAAAGCAGTTGAGACAACTCAAAAAAAATCAGCAAACACAAGATAGGAAGCTTTAGCCATGCATCAAGTGACTGTCTCCTTCCTAACACCAAGCTGTGTCTTGCGCTAAACTGATTGGTTTAACATGTGTAGCTGTGCTAGTGACAAGAAAAAAGAGCCATAAAAGCTTCAGTACTTTTATAACTCGCAAGTAAATCTTGGTGGTTTAGAATTTTTTTTTTTTTTTTGTTTGTTTTTTAACTCCAGTCTATTTATGAGGACTATGATTAAGTGCTCCTCAGATCTCTGCAGAGTAAATCCAGACAGCTAGCTAGACTATCCAGTGTTTCCTCTATGTTGATTGGCAAGTGGCGGTCCGCCACGGTTAGATTTCTCCCACCACGGTATCAGAAAAAAAACGTCTATCAGCAGTGATTGTTAGAGTCGCAGAATAGCGCGGACATGTGCTTCACAACGCGAGTAGGCACGCATGCCACTCAGAGAAAAGGGAGAAAGAAAAAAAGAGACAGGCTGTCCAGAGGACCCGGTTGAGATGGCATGTGTGCATCCTTGAGAACTATAAGTCCTATAGCCTAACTTATGGCGCTTTTCTATTACATGGTACCTGCTCGACTCGCCTCGACTCTACTCGCCTTTTTTGGTTTTCCATTACAAAAAAAAGTACCTGGTACCTGCTAACAGATACTTTTTTAGTACCACCTCACTCGAGGTTCCAAGCGAGCTGAGGCGAGCCGAAAAGGTGACGTGAAAACCTGCAGGCTGCTGACTGGACGGAAAGAATCGTCACTGATCACTGCATTGCTAGCGAGAGACGGCATTTTTAAATAGTTTAGCCAGCGGTGTTTTTTTGCTGCCGGAGGCTCCACGCAGAGCTTTCTCCGTAGCATACAAGTGGCCTGATGTTTATACTTGTGCGCTGGTGTGTGCATGTGTGATGTGTGTGTGTGGGGAGCTGGTGAGCGAGGGAGAAGTGAGAGAGTGACGGTGATTATCTCCGCAGCGAGTAGCAACTCTACAGTCATATATATGTGAGAGGAACAAAGTGTCTCCCTTGTTCTTTCTGACCACGGTGGGAAATCTGGAGCAGTAAACGTTAACTATCTCTTTGATATCATGTTGTTTACGTGGAGACGGAGAACCAGGAAATCAGTCGGGGAAAAGCAACGCTACTAAGCCACGCCCACGGCAGTCGCTACGACGACCAGCCACGCTGAGGCGGTACTAAAATCTGCAATGGAAAACGGACGCACAGCGCGTCGAGGCGAGTAGAGTCGAGGCAAGTCGAGCAGGTACCATGTAATGGAAAAACGCCATTATATTGTCAGTTCATTTAAGCCTGTATTAGTCTATAGTGCTTGCACATTTTTTGTTTCACCTTCACCTGCTAGCTAAATTGCACGTGGCTGTTGATTCAATACAATGACCTTGATATCATATCATGGCATAGTAGGCTAAACTGTGATTATTTCATACATTCATGTCCCAAAACATATTGGGGGAAATTCATTCAACATAATTCCAGCCAAATAATAATTAAAAGTAGGCTATGTTATTTGAACATTTATAACCTAACCTAACTGGCACTGCCTACGCAGCTCGGACCATGCACTGCTGCCCTTTATTCCTCCATAAACTCCGCTCTCAGCTCCTGTGCCAGTTGCTGCATGAACTTCTGAACTGCATGACATTTTACAGCTGGTGCACTCCTTGGAGAGGATGCGTGTAATGATTCCAGCCAGTTGTAGCATGTATAAAGTTATATGAACACATAGACAGCTACCAGCCATCTAGGCTACGTGTAGGCCTACGGCGCCTTTCGCAGAGCGAGCGCCCGGTGCTTTTCTTCTGATTCAGAACAGAGTCCATCCACGCCTTAGACTGCGTTACCGACTCTGGCTTTGCCTTCGGTCCATCTGTGATGCCCACTAGAGTCCGGATTGGGCCGAATTTTTCTGTCCGAGCCAGCCCACGTCCGACAGAGCCATGACCGAACCCGGCCCGAGCCTGACAGGCATTAAGAAATTTGTGTCCGAACCCAACACAGTTAAAATCTAATTTTTTTCCTCATACTAATGACACATGTAGGCTACGTTTGTTTGTGTAGAAAGCCCTTTTTTATTAAGCAACTGTAGGAAGGCATTCGGAAATGTCAACAGATAAGCACATCAGCGCACCCGGGGCAACAAGTGCACATTAATAAGCTGTTAAAATGTTCAATGGGTTAACCTCTCCTGATCGCTTCGTTTTCGACCTTGATCAGAAAACCAGGGGAGACTCGTTACCTCCAGGGCCGACGTTATAAAATGAATAACCACTAACTCTGCTCCGGTTGCATCTACAACACGTCTGCTTCCTCTTTCTCTATCTCTCTTCTGCCCACTTAGGCTACCACCTTAATGCCCTTAATGCCCACACTTGTTACTCAAGACCGCTAGTTACGTTTCTCTGAGAGAGACTAGGATTATTACTAAGCAACCAAGATGCATCTTCAACCACGCAAAAGATTAAAAACAAAACCGCGAAAATGGCCAAAATAGGTAAAAGTGATTGTATTTTATTTGCCTTTTGTGTAATGTATATAGCCTAAAAACAATTTTAAATGAAAATACAGACTCTTTTAGGAAAAGTCAGGTACCAGCAGGATTGTATTTTTTTATTTAGCAAAGTTATTACACATATAAATTTCAAAACGGTCAAAATGACCGTCCAGGCCACAGGGGTACCATCTAGCAGCATGTATGCTACTCAGCATTAATGGGCCACCTCTTTCTGAATTCCCCTATAACCGAGCCTTGGAGTTATTTTTCCAAAAGCCAAGAAAAATCAAATGCACACAGCAAGGCGCTACCATGCTACTGCGGCAAAGTATGCAATTAGTTTCATTATGAATGGTTTCATACTATAGCCTACTTTGGGTTTTGGTTTCCCTATGAAGAATTTCTTGTAAAATTCATTTTGTAGACCTACAGTTCCTCAAAAATACAGTTCAATCAAAACAAAATGAAAATATGCCTCATTGTGTGTGAATAGAGGTGAATAAATATATTTGTTTGTGTTGCAGCGAAGTGTCAGTTCCATTTAATAGGTAAAACATTTGCGGGCGGGGCGCAGGACTGGGGCGGGGGGGGTTCCGACAAATCTGCCCCCACTGCTAAAAACAAATCCTAGAGGAAACACTGCTATCTGTCCAATCTGAGTTTTATGTTGCACGACTAAAACTACTTTTGAACATACACCAAAACAAGTTCCTTCCCGAGGCTATTTTTGCAGCGGCACCGCCATTGAGTACGGCGCTTAGCACCGCCCAAGACGATCGTGATTGGTTTAAAGAAATGCCAATTAACCAGAGCACATTTTTCTCCGATCCCTGAATGTCGTGTGGACTAGCCAGACCCTCCTCTGCAGCGCCGTGGAGGAAGGTCTGGCAATGCGAGACTACCTTCAGACCCCACAGGGAATAGGAAAATATTTGCAGAACACCATCCAAACTAGAGTTATTGTTGTTATTATTTACAAAAAAGAAACTAATCTCAAAAATGTACCAAGCGTTACAACATGAACATAGGGATATCAACATTGATGTGAAGGAAAAATGGGAATTGCAAACAAATATAATCAGGTGAAAACTGTGAGGAAACATTTAAAGCAGGACATAAACAAAACAAAAAAACACTGCCTACATGGCTGATTTGTTTTTCATACATACATTTCACAACTTAATAGATGGTTGGGACTTACCGTATTTTCTGGACTATAAGTCGCACTTTTTTTCCTACTTTGGCTGGTCCTGCGACTTATAGTCAGGTGCGACTTATATATCAAAATATATATAATTAAACATGTTTTTTAATGTTAATTCATACTGAAAACCTTACCGTCTACAGCCGCGAGAGGGCGCTCTAGGCTTGTAACAACTAGAATGCTGCTCCTAAAGACAACTGAGAAAGAAAAGAGATAAACTGCAGGTAGTAAAATATGCAGCCGAAAACGGTAATCGAGCAGCAGAAAGAAAGTTTGAAATGAGGGAGAAACTTGTGAGGGACTGGCGAAAATGTTAATCTTACTGCAATGAAGAAATCAAAGAAAGCTAATCGGCTAATCGCGGGCTGAAAGCAAGGCCAGAGCTGGAGGAACAAGTCTACAGGTGGGTGCTTGAACAACTTGCTGCCGGGAGGGGCTTGTCAACGGTGCAGTTACATCTCCACGCCCTGTTGTTCTGTGTGCTATTATATAGTTGAATAACTGTTAATGTGTTACGTTAACATACCGGACACCTGCCGTATTCAGCCTGTTGTTGTGTGTGCTATTGTGTAGTTGACAGATGAAAAAGGCTGTTTTTTGTCTTTGAGTTTGTGAAATCAATTTCTAAATAAATGCCACTTATAGCCCGGTGCGACTTATATATGTTTTTTTCCTCTTCATGACGCATTTTTTGACTGATGCGACTTATACTCCGGAGCGACTTATAGTCCGAAAAATACGGTAGTTTTAACATAGGAAAGCATTAGACCTGTTTCAGTTAACCTGTGACTTTAGACAGGAGGGGCAGTTTTGAGCTGGAGTTTTTGTGTGAGCTGCGTTTGATGCGGCCACGTATCTGGCAGAGAGGGAAGATGGCATTCACAGCCATTCCCCATCACGCGGGGCTCGAGACAGGGATGCCCGCTGTCTCCCATGCTATTTGCGAACTCTCTTGAACCGTTAGCCCACGCCATAAGGCAAAATAAAATATGTAATGTCCAGATTAAATCCAATAACAACTCAATATCGTTATTTGCAGATTATATTTTGCTGTAGATATCTGACCTTGAGGACTCTGTTCCAAAAATTCTTAAGATCTTTAACGAATTTGGCTCAATCTCCGGCTATAAAATAAATTGGAATAAATCTAATCTTCTGTTGAACAACAGACAGGTGACATCAGCTATTAGTGACACAATACCAACCCAAAGCAAAATTACATATTTGGGCATCACCATTCACGCATCGCTACAGCGAGTTGTCCAACAACTATAAAACTATACTAAGTAGTGTTCAAAGGGATCTGGCCAATTGGTCTGCGCTGCCGGCATTACTACGGTCCAGGATTGCTGTTTTAAAAATGAACATAGTTCCTCCTGTGAATTTCTTAAGTACAATGATCCCCTTACCCCCACCAATAAATTTCTGGAAGAAACTTGATACCGTAATTCGGCAGTATATTTGGAATAATAAACAACCTAGGCTAAAATACCCTACCCTACAACGTACCACAAACATGGGAGGCCTGGCCCTCCCCAACCCACGGTATATACAGAAATCCTGGAGATAAATTCAATTCATTTCAATACCATTTTAATACCTTCTCAATATTTTTTAAAACCAACACGCTGGTGAGTTGCAGGTTTATACGGCAACATGTTTTCTAACCATTAAACAGAGTTTGAGATTTATAAAAATACACCCTCTTGGCCAATAGAACAACGCAGTTAGGGAAAGTCAACAGATTAGATTAGACTCACTGACTTTGGATACATCTTGCAACCCTAACCCATCTTGCATTCATTTCACCTTTAGAATGAAATTAATAGATGAAATAAAATGATAAATTAAAGCAGTTCAAAGAAACAAGCATTCGCTGATGCCATTATAACCACTTAAAACTAAGTGAACCTTCTTCTGTATATACAGACACGCAAATGAGTACACAGAAAATATTACATGAGGCAAGTGAAATACAAGAAAGCACACAGACATGCATGCCATTATAACCATTTAAAACTAAGTGAACCTGTGATCTCATGGTAAGTGCTTCAATTGAATTGCTTTTTCTTCCCCACTAGGGGTGCATACCGCTCAAAACCAACATGAAAAACTTAGCTAGTGTTCACTCAGCGTTTTGTTTTGTTGTTAAAGTGTAAATTGCAGGTTACATTTTTTCATGAAGTTAAGCAATGTGCTTATTAAACAAAGATTGCTTTTTATAACAAAATCCTGAATATAATATGAAAAGTTGGTACTTTTTACAGTGGTTTTAAGCACTCCCCCTCCCTTCCACTAGGCTGGGCATGACGTCATAAGAGGGACTCCAAGCCTAGAGTTACCGGCAAGTAGGCTAGCAGTTATACTGGAGACCTAGAAAAAATGGTTAATTATTGTGTTTGTGCGGGATGTACGAATACATCGAAAACGGGGCAGAGGCTCCACAAGTTCCCCAAGGTCAAACGGCTGATTTGTGCCTGGGTGAAGTTTGTGGCTACGAAGCGGGCAGATTTTACTACTGCCTCTGTGACAAAATCAGCCATCATATGCGGCGAACACTTCACTGCTTTGGACTATGACCCTGGAGACATGCGTCGGTTCAGTATGGGTTTTAAACGCCGGGTACGACTTATTTCCTGGGTGCTCGCCGAAAGCGAGAGCTGGCTACGGTAAGTCAACAATTTTACAATGTAGCTAACGGCTGTCTCAACTATTTTACTATGTAGCTAATGGCTGTCTCAACTATTTTACTATGTAGCAAGTAAATGTTAGCATACCCGAGGCAGGCAGACATCACACCTTAGCTAGCCATCACTGGTGCTGAAAGTTAGTAGTATATATATATATATATATATATATATATATATATATATATATATATATATATATTTTTTTTTTTTGTCCGTCTACATGAGGCTCTTTTAGTGACCACTGTGTTAGACAATGTGCTAGCTATATAAATACATGTTTAATTACTTTGTTACTCACTATGCTTGTGATTCTGCCCTGTTTTCACCGGTTTTCATACAAGATTTTGGAAAATGCAACACCCCAAGAAGAAAATCCTGATCCCAAAACCCTCCCACCTGCATCTGGCCTATGCCACACTGGGTCACAGTGTGATTTGAAACCCGATGGAAAATCCTTTGGTAGGTCTAGGGATAGATTTTAGTCTGGGGTTCAGGGCTGTAGTGGAGCCTAAACGCTAGAAAACATATTCCAAAATCACACTATTTTATCCACATTCATTGATATGTACACTGATCAACAAGCTAAGAACCATTTAGTACCCCTGGTATTGTTATAAATGTTGGACAATAACATCCGCCATGTGTGTGGATAATTCCACACAATATTGTTTTTGATTGTTTAAACCAAATCATAGCAGCATACTGTACCATTATTGTCATTGTGGCTATGTTTGTCTTGTGCTTTTCTGACACAGCTGTGCAGGTAAGGCCCAAGATGGTCAGTGTGGGGACACAGACCACAAGAATGAGAACATCTACACCCCTTGCCAGTCCTGAAAACAGCGATGAAGAGGCCTCTTTCACCACAAGTGACACCTCTTGGATGCTTGATGAAGAGGACGTGTCCTCAGATGAGGAGGCATTGTAAGAGGAGCCGCCACCTAATCCAAGTAACCCTGACCTAAAGTGAGATGATAAGTCTCCCTACTTTCAGCACTAGTGATTGCTAGCTAAACCGTGATATCTGTCTACCATTGCACACACTCTACCATAGCACCTTGTCATGGTCAATGTATCACAGGGTCAGTCCCTACCAGGCCTTTGTAATCACTTCACATGCTCTTTACTTTTTACATTTCTGCGACTAATTTTTATTTTCATGTGTGTGAGATATGTTTGTATGTGTGTTGTGTTGTCGTCGTATAAGCTATTGTAAACATAAATTCCCCCTTTGATGAATAAAGTATCTAATATTGTCTCTTGTTTGCCAGTGGTCTGGATAAATACATTGTGTGTAAGCACCAGCTGATGGCCCTGTTCACCATTTGCCCTGCCTGTTGTGGCGAATCTAACGGTATGGTGGTGCAGCAGGGAGGCACATTTATCAAAATAAAGCAGGTAAGTACATGTTAGAAAAATTATATAGATTGAACCCTACTTGTTCCCCAGTGCCCTGATGGTGTGCTGATAATTTCTAATTTCTGCATATGGTAGGTCTGTGCAACATGTGGCTTCCAGCGGTTCTGGCAAAACCAGCCAATTTTGCACAGAAACATGCCAGCCTGCAACCTACTACTGAGTGGGGCAATTCATTATTCGGGATGTCTGCCCACTCAAACTCTGAGAATGCTGACATTATTTGGTGTTACTACACCATCCCCATCGTCATTCAGGCCTGGCAGGAAGAACAAGCAACCATAATTAGCGAATTGAAGGAGATGGGCGGTGGCCTGATTGTAGCAGGGGACTGCAGGTAATGCACAATTTGCCTGATGTTAATATGAGAAATGTTTACAAATGACATGGTCTGATGTGCTATGTTGTGTCTTTAACATAATTATAATTTATAATCATACCCAGGTCAGACTCCTGGACATTGTGCGAAATATGGGACCTACTCACTGATTGAGGAGAGAATTAACAAGGTCGTCGACCTTCAGTTTGTCCAGGTAAGTGTGATGTTATCGGACAAAGAAATAAGCTTTGTGCACTTTCACCACTTACACTGATTGTGTCATGTTGCAGTGCTCAGAGGTCCCGAATAGCAACTCGTGCGAGGGTTTGAAGATGAGCATAACCCTCCTCAGGGGGCAGGATCTTCAAGTGTCAACACTCCTCACTGACAGGCAACTCAACTCAACTCAACTCAACTTTATTTATAAAGCACTTTCACAACCACAAGTGGAACCAAAGTGCTGTACATAACGTATAAAAACATAAAAGCCAAAACAATACAAACAAAACAAACAACTTACAAAGCATTATCAAATGCTAAGGAAAACAAGTGAGTTTTAAGAGCACTCTGAAAAACCCCCAGAGAAGGACAGGTTTTTACAGACAGAGGAAGGTCATTCCAGAGCCTAGGAGCTGCAACAGAGAAAGCCCGATCGCCAGGTTAATACTCTAACACTGACAAAGCATATCAGACCATGTAAATAGTGCATTAACTACAGTGACCTGCAACAATTAGGTCACCACCCATCCCCCTGAGGTCATTGCTGACCACAGCCTGTTCATTCTGCCAGGCCTGAATGATGTGATGGTATAATTACACTAATGCCAGAATAATGTACTCATGCTGATGTACTGATTGCAAGATAGTGCAAGCTTCCTAAAACTTTGTTTATTACTTTTTAAGGTTGGAAAGTGGGTGCGATAGGAGATGTGTCCTGAGGGGACAAGGCATTTCTTTGATGTCTGGCATGTCGGGAAAGGTATGTATTCCAATGTTGGAAGCTTTGAGGTAATTCTTGAAATTGCATTTCCATCAATATAATACTTTCCATTTGTTGTAAACAAGGTCTCAGCAAGGCTTTGGATACGATGGCCAAGGAAAAGGACTGTGAGGACCTGAAATTGTGGAGGCCTGCGATTATAAACCACCTCTACTGGACTGCAGCCTCCACTCCGGATGGCAACCCAGAGGTCATGGAGGCCAAGTGGAAGAGCATGGTGAACCACATACAGGACGTCCATGAGCATGACACTCCTGCCTTTCCCTGTTGTGCTCATCCACCTCTTGAGGGGGAGCAACAGAAAAAGGAATGGCTAGAACCAGGTATACACCATAAAATGTGTACTCTATGGTTTTATGATGATGTGACCTGAAAGATTGTTTGCTGGAACCTGTATTTTAATAAATGTTAATCAGGATAAAATGTTTTGTTTGGGACTTTTTTTTTTTCCTACAGGCTCAAAAGTTGCAGTAAAACTGGAGAGTGTTGTGACAAAGGCATCCTTGCTGAAGGATGTAAAACAGTTGTCTCCACAGCACCAAACGTTTTCCCTTGAGGCGTTTCACTCCCTCATCCTGCTCTTCGCTCCCCAACATACCGGGTTTTCTTACCTTGGGATGTACAGTAGGTCAGTGTTGCGCAATGGAGTAATTACATGTCATATTATCATATAATACAGACACCTATTTCTAGCTCAACATCTGCCCTCATTATGTGATTTTTCTATAGACTTCTGTTGGCAGCTCTGCACTACAACCATAATGGCAGCCGCGAAGTTGCGCGAACAACTGATGACGTTGCAATACATGGCATGCAATACCCGAGGTTCCGGAAAGGTTAAATTAAATTAAACGGAAGGCCTCATATGGTAAGCAGTTTCAGGCAGTTTCCATCATATTTGGATATATATGCATGAGACCTCGGTAATCAGTGAATATGATCTATATGTTTTTTATTTCCCCAGGTTATGCATCAGCACTCATTCAGTCTCTGCAAGAAGGCTACACCAGATCGCCTAAGGCTCTACGAGAACCTAGTGCTTCCTTGAATAGCAATGCACCTGCCCACATCTCCAAATCATTTAATCAAATTCCAAAACAGGAAGCAGTTAACTTTTATCTCACACAGAAATCACATTTCAGCAAAAGCTTAATTTAGAATCTTGTAGTGGTTGGTTGTTAGTTGCACCTTCTCCTTCTTTGTTTGTTCTGTAATTTTACTTGGTGGTGGGATCCTGTCACTGCAATTCTGCATGCCGCTTGCCATGGTCTCCAATTGTGTGCTGTCGTATGTTAGCAGTCTTGTTTAAAGTACTTGAAAGCCATACTTGAGTAAAAGTACAAGTATCTTACCAGAAAATGACTTTGGTAGAAATAAAGTCTCCTTTTAGAATATTACTTGATTAAAAATGTTAACGTATCTGATATTTACTGTACTTGAGTATCAAGTCATTTTCTGATATTAAATGTACTTAAGTATTAGAAGTAAAAGTAAAAAAAAAACATTGATTGGGAACTTTATGGCCAAAGGTGTGCAACGTTATCTTCATTGTGTCGTCGGGGTGATCATCGTCTGTTACCATGGCAGCAGAGCCTGCACCAGGTGCTTCCATGACACTATCAGTCCTTACGCTTCCTCCTCTTCTTCTTTAGTTTTTTTTTCTTATTATAGTAAGCCATAAAAAGTTATGCTATAGTATGTGATAAAAAAGTCATAGTAACGTATGTCAAAAAAGTCATACAAATGTCATAAAAATGTCAACATTATACCTAACTACAGCTCAGCCTTTAAACTGTTGATATGTCAGCTTGAATAATACAGGTATGTTACTATCAGTATGTATGTTGGTAAGTGATAAGAAATTGAAGTACAAAAATGACAAAGATATATTTTGGGTGATTTTTAAAATGTATACGTTTTATTTAAAAAAAAAATTGCCGCTTTGCAACAAATAGGCATTAGGTCACCAACTGGAATGGAGCATGCAATATATTGGCAAAGTAGGAGCAATGATTTGCAAGCCTACTTTTTTCCAGTGTAACAAATTTCTTCTGATTTTATTTTGTAGTAACGAGTAACGAAGATGCTCAGGGTAAATGTAAAAGTATACCATTTATTTGGAAACTGTAGTGGAGTAAAAGTTTCCGGAAATATAAATAATGAAGTAAAGTACAGATACGTAAAAATTCTACTTAAGTACAGTAGCGAAGTATTTGTACTTTGTTACATTACAAAACTAATGTTAATGTTGCTTTGTCTTTTGTTTGCTTGTAATTGTACCTGTTGGTGTGAGCTTTTAATTGTGATTTTGTCATGGGTCACTTTGCATGCATTTGTGCATATGTGAGTAACCTATAAACTAATTTTATTGAAATGAAATTCATGTCTTCTGTTTTTTATATTCAGTTATTTATTTCATTGAGGGGGTTGGGGATGTAAGCTCACAACAAAACAAACGTACCACTAAACTGTTAAAAAACTGAAATATGTAATTAAGCTAATCCTCATCCAAACGAGGCCATTCAAATCCTTTGTAGGCACCTGCTTGGAAGTGATGTCGGATGGCTGAAACCAGGCAGGACAGTATCGGCTTCCGTATGTGCCTCCCCAGAATGCCATATGCCCAACGTACAACCTGCCTGTATGCTGTATACCTGTATTGCCTAGGGTAGTAGAAACATTGTTTATATGTTTTTTTAGAATCAGAAGTGATGAATGAAATAACTCAATTGTAAACATACTCATGTGTGCTGGCTTTAAGAGGACCGTGATCCTGCCAGAAATGAGAGTAATCTATTCATAAAACAAACTGGTTCAGGCAGCATGTGTCAAAACCAGGATGCTGCGTGAGGCACGTCAGATCTGCCGGTCGCGGGTTGAGCTGTTCCACTAAACTCCAAAACGCGTTTACCTCACGGCAGCACATACTCTCCACTGCCGATTCCATTGGGTGGCATAGCCCACAAAAATACCTGTCAAACACAGCGATAGGGACATCGATCTCTCTTTTTCTTTCTGACAATGAGCATCGCTAATTAGTTGCGTTTTAGCACATGCAATATCACGTTCTGTCAGCAGATGCCGGCAATAGCGCCATTGTGCCTGTGCAGTGTGTACATCTCTACAGCTCTGATTAGGACTACTGACACCATGTAAGTAAATGTCTTCAGTCATTGTCCGTCCTTGCTATTCTACATGACAGCAAGATTTTGAAAAGACTTTGGCTTGTTCCCTAATGTTATCCGGGATAGCACCAGGCTAACCTAAGCTAGCTCTAGATACTCACCAGGACACCTGGCCAACCCTCCACTCATTCTCCTCACACCAAGCATTTATAACTCTTTGAGGGCCATGATTTCTGGCAATTTCATCCCCTCTCTCACGCCTGAAATTGTAGGGCTGTGGTCCATCAAGAATTTGATGGTTTCCCACCTCCTCAGTCTCCCAGTCGTTCTCCATAGTCTAGCCACAAACCGTAGGAATCTAGCAGAGTATGGGTTGCTATGGGTTGCTACTCCCTCTTATGAAGTCATCACCCAGTTACTGTAAAAAACATGCTACCTTGGAAGAAACCCCAATAAATGTTATTTTAACGCATTTTAAGACAGAAATGTTTACATATATACATATTGAGCACTTTAATTTACACATTAATTGGTTGTGGTGGTTAACCTGCAATTTACACTTTAAACTGTGTGTAAAATGAGCGGTGACGTTAATCACCGGTTTCAGGTAACGGCACCGTCTATTTGCTGGATGGTTTAAAGCTAACGGTCGGTAGCTAACGTTAGCAGATAAGCCCGTTGACAGAGACGTTATTGTTTATATTTTGGCACAATCAACGTTTCTGACTGAAAGTGTGATGTGAGATGCTAAAAAGAATCTACACGCTGTTTTCAGGTAACGTTACTTTTTGACGTTCAACACCCCCACCCCCGCTGCTGAAAACAATTCTAGAGGAAACCATGTCAACCATCACAGCATCTACATTGAGAGCTAGGAGTACATAGTATATTTTTTCAGAACTTGTTCAAATAAATTATTTACATAAAAGCAATGACACTTCCACACTGTTAAGAGAATGCACAAAACCACCTTGCACACTGAGACCGCTAACACATGTCATTAATCAATCTGAATAAACCATCAACTTCTACTGTCCCTATACAGTATTATCTTACCAGCTGAGATGCCACCTGCCAACTGCTTGCCCTGGAGGAATGTTTGCACTATACTCTTCATCTGTGCGATGCACAAACAACTGGAAAAGAGCTGCTGCTGCTGCTGGCTAACAGCGGTCTTCGGAATCAGCTTTGGCCGCGACTCTGGAAGACTTGGAGTTAAGCTTTTCTTTGTGAAAAGAATAAAGAACGGCACTAAAGTCATTCTTAAAAAAGGAAGATGTGTTCGGAGTTTTGCCGACCCGATACGGCAAAAGCTATCTTCTTCGTTGCTCTGCTTGGTTGTAGCGTGCAGAGGGAATTTGAAAGACAACAGTTTATCCCGCCCCTCGGATTGAGCCCTGCCAATGGTGAGTTCCCAGACCCAACATCTTGATGTGGGTCTGCCTTGGCAGGCTAAAATAGGCTATCACCCGATGTGGGATAGGATATAATATCACACAAACTTTACAAGATCAACTTAAATAGACATAATTAAACAAATGGACAACTCATAGTTTGCAAATAAATCATTCAAAAGATTAATACCTCGTAAAATGGCGATTAATAACTGTTAATACCTTTTAATGGCCTTCATTTTTACTAATTTGATTTACTACCTTTTAATACTTTTTAAAAACCCTGTGGACACCCTGCCAACCTTAAAGTGTACCACAGAGCCTTTCAGCTACGGGCCCTCAGAGTGTGGATGGACCCCTCATCTACAGTCCCATGGAGAGAAATAGAGCAAAACCTCACTGGAAGTCTAAGACTGCAAGACCTTGCCTTTGCAAGTGTGTGTCCAAAAAAGTGTATGCTAGCCTATCGCCCTATTATGACCAAAACATTGACCAACTTTAAACAGGTGGAAGAGCAACTACGCTACACCAATAAGTCGCATTTGAACACCCCAATTTGGCACAACATACACTTAATGTCTGGTAGCAAACCTTTTGTTTATAACCAGTGGAGTGACAGAGGCATTTATACTCTAGACCAGCGATTCAATGATTAAGGTATGTTAAGTTTTGAAGACCTGAGAGATAGCTTTGAGGTCCCTAGGACATCCTTCTTCCTTTATCTTTGCTTAAGATCCGCCCTAAATGTTATGGAGTACCATGGGGGAACAGTCTTGAGATGCACCCAATCATTAAATGGCTTGTTGATTCTCCTGTGAGAGGATTAGTGTCCAGGATTTATGCTAAACTGATGCAAGTATCCGTAAACTCCCAATAGTAAAGAAATGGGAGCAAGAGCTGAGCCTGGAGAGGAACCACTTCAACATATGCCATAGGACATATTGGACTCTTCAGAAGAGATATGTCTCTAAAGCCATTCCTACTCCCTATTGCACGTTCTGCCAACCTGAACAAACTGGAACTTTCCTGCACTTCCTGAAGTTACCTCGTTAATGCCAAATCCTGCTTCGTAGTACAGGCCTCCGTTCACACTCCCAGACCATGGCGTTAACGAGGTAACTTCAGGTTCAACCAGAGGTGTCAAAAGTATTCACATTCATTACTCAAGTAGAAGTATAGATACTAGGGTTTGAAAAGACTTTTGTAGAAGTTGAAGTATCAACTCAAGCTTTTTACTCAAGTAAAAGTGTAAAAGTACTGGTTTAAAAACTACTTAAAGTATAAAAGTAAAAGTAATGTAAGGAAGAGATCTTCAACAAGGGGTCCTCAGAGTCATTGCAGGGGGGCCTCCAAATTATTGTAAATTTTTTAGTAAAAGTAAAAGTAAAATGCCTTAACATAATTCCAACATATTATTAGCAAATATAAATTCCCACTGATGATAAGCTTACTGGCCTAAAGGTAAGGTAGTCACTAAGATATCAGCCCACAAATACAGTTAATCCTAGATTTACTGTGCCACATATGTAACATTAAAATATGATTTATAAAATCATGCCAACAATTAATATTTTAATTGCTTATGAAAAAAGGTATGTAAGAAGGCTTTAGGTTGCCCTTACAGTTATTGTAGGCCCAGTTTAATATGCAACTTACAAACTTACATATTTAATATACAATATGTAGTAGGGGGTCCCTGCTACATGTCACTTTAAGTTAAGGGATCCTTGGCTTAAAATTTTTTGAAGACCCCTGATGTAAGCGGGGAAAAAATGCCATTAAGGACAAAAGCTTAGCCCCAAAACGTGGGGACAATACTTTTCTAAAGTCATAATGTTATATTAAAATCATACCTGCAAACTCAGAAGGGCTCTTCTGTGTTTTTCAGACAACGGCAGCTACAGTCTGGTGTTACAGTTCTCTCCAGTGAAATATAGACACACTTTTGCCCCGTTTAGCTGTCAGCATTTTAACCGTGTTTACTCCAGCTGCTAGCTAATAGTAGGCTAACGTTACCTGCTGTCGAGTATAGTGTTAACTAGCGTCCCGTGCGGCGATGTTTCAGTTCCCTCTAACGTCCGTTTTTCGGAGCATCAGAGAGAAGCGCAGTCATTTAAGTGGCACCTAATATAAAGCACCGAAATCCGCGTTGCTATTCGGTCCAGTAGATAACGGTCATTAAAGCACTGGTGGCGTATTAGCACCGGGTCTGTGCAGGTGCAATTGATCGCGTTCAAACCAATAGGGTGTCGGAATGGTACATCTTTATACTTCTCCTCCAACCACAATCACATTCACTCTCTCTGGATGGAGCGATATGGATAGGTTTTTCTTGTGTGTGTGTGCGTGTGTGTGTGTGTGTGTTTTTGAACGATGACGAGCCGGAATGAAAACAAGCCGAACTGAAATAGGAGTAACGAGGTTATTTTTAAAATTTAAGGAGTAATTAAAGCTGCGAGCAGCGATGGACGGGCCCTCGCACCTCTGCGCGCGTCGGGGTTACCGGCGGACGCCGCTCCTTGCGACCGTGCATTCGGGCGGCACTCGGACGCCGCAAATCGTCACCAATTAAAAGGGAACTCCCCGCCGAGTTCAACGATACCTCACACAAGACTCTACGTCATACGGTTCATTAGCTGTGAAAGGGGGCGTGGCTAAAGCATAGGGGGCGGGTCAAACCATCACCAATTAAAAAGGAAGTCTCTGCTGAGTATAATGATACCTCACACAAGACTCTACCTTAGATGGGTCAGCATTTATTAAAGGGGGCGTGGCTTCAACATAGAGGGCGGGCCAAACCATCACCAATGAAGAAGGAAGTCTCTGCTGAGTTCAATGATACCTCACACAAGTGTTTACATCAATCGGGCCATTAGTAATAAAAGGGGGCGTGGCTTGAACATAGGGGGCGGGCCAAACCATCACCAATGAAGAAGGAAGTCTCTGCTGAGTTCAATGATACCTCACACAAGGGTATACCTTAAACGGTTCAAATGTTATGAAAGGGGGCGTGGCCTGAGTAAGTAGGCGTGGCCATATTATAGGGGCCGGCTCAGTATCACACGTAGACCACACATTCTAAGTTTCATGCAAATCGGATGATGTTTGTCATATAAGGCGCAACACTCAAAATGGCCGCCACGCCACGCCCACACCGTCTGACGAAAAGTTTTTCTTTTAATAACTTTTCATCGTTAAGGTGTTGGGATGGTACAGACCAAGTTTGAAGTCCATCGGATGAAATCTCTAGGAGGAGTTCGTTAAAGTACGACATGTGGAAATGGCCAAAATCGCACTAATTTCGAACTTTGAAATCAAAATGGCGGACTTCCTGTTGGGTTTAGGGTATGGCTCTAATGACGTTTTTTGTACATCTTGACATGTTACATATGTGTACCAAGTTTCGTGAATCTACGTTAAACGCACTGCAGGGGCTCAATTTTCATAACTTTCTAGGGGGCGCTAGCGAGCCATTTTTGTGCACCTATTCCCGAAACCCTTAAAATACGTAAATTTTCACCAGACTTGATGCGACCGCCAAATTTGGTGAGTTTTTGAATATATTAAGCCCCTCAAAAAGCCAATTCATTTGATGGGAAAATAATAGAAGAAAGAAAGAAAGAAAGAAAGAATAATAATAATTCCTTCAGTTTCAATAGGGCCTTCGCCGCTGTCGGCGCTCGGGCCCTAATTAAAGCTGCGAGCAGCGATGGACGGGCCCTCGCGTCTCTGCGCGCGTCGGGGTTACCGGCGGACGCCGCTCCTTGCGACCGTGCATTCGCGCGGCGCTCGGACGCCGCAAATCGTCACCAATTAAAAGGGAACTCCCCGCCGAGTTCAACGATACCTCACACAAGACTCTACGTCATACGGTTCATTAGCTGTGAAAAGGGGCGTGGCTAAAGCATAGGGGGCGGGTCAAACCATCACCAATTAAAAGAAGTCTCTGCTGAGTTCATTGATACCTCACACAAGGGTCTATCTTAAAAAGTTCAAATTTTATGAAAGGGGGCGGGGCTTAAGCATAGGGGGCGGGTCAAACCATAACCAATTAAAAAGGAAGTCTCTGCTGAGTTCAATGACACCTCACACGAGTCTCTACCTTAAACGGTTCAAATGTGGCCTGAGTAAGTGGGCGTGGTCATATTATAGGGGGCGGCTCAGTATCACATGTAGACCACACTTTCTAAGTTTCATGTAAATCGGATGATGTTTGTCATATAAGGCAGATTTCCTGTGGCCAGGGGGGGGCGCTATGACCAAAAGTCAATTTTGGCCTGTAGGTGTCCTCAGGCCCGGACCCTTGTCCATCGTGACAAATTTCGGGCAGATACGACAACGTACACTCAAGTTACAACAACTTCTTTGGTCATCGCTAAACGCTCAAAATGGCCGCTCCGCCATGCCCACACCGAGTTTGAAGTTGATCGGATGAAATCTCTAGGAGGAGTTCGTTAAAGTACGACATGTGGAAATGGCCAAAATCGCACTAATTTCGAACTTTGAAATCAAAATGGCGGACTTCCTGTTGGGTTTAGGGTATGGCTCTAATGACGTTTTTTGTACATCTTGACATGATACATATGTGTACCAAGTTTCGTGAGTCTACGTTAAACGCACTGCAGGGGCTCAATTTTCTTAACTTTCTAGGGGGCACTAGCGAGCCATTTTTGTGTGCCTATTCCCGAAACCCTTAAAATACGTAAATTTTCACCAGACTTGATGCGACTGCCAAATTTGGTGAGTTTTTGAATATATTAAGCCCCTCAAAAAGCCAATTCATTTGACGGGAAAATAATAGAAGGAAGGAAGAAAGAAAGAAAGAAAGAAAGAAAGAAAGAAAGAAAGAAAGAAAGAAAGAATAATAATTCCTTCAGTTTCAATAGGGCCTTCGCCGCTGTCGGCGCTCGGGCCCTAATTAAAGCTGCGAGCAGCGATGGACGGGCCCTCGCGCCTCTGTGCGCGTCAGGGTTACCGGCGGACGCCGCTCCTTGCGACCGTGCATTTGCGCGGCACTCAGACGCCGCAAACTGTAACCGATGAAAAGGGAACTCCCCGCCGAGTTCAACAATAGCTCACACAAGACTCTACGTCATACGGTTCATTAGCTGTGAAAGGGGGCGTGGCTAAAGCATAGGGGGCGGGTCCAACCATCACCAATTAAAAATGAAGCCTCTGCTGAGATGAATGATACCTCACACAAGACTCTACCTTAAATGGGTCAGCATGTATGAAAGGGGGCGTGGCTTAAACATAGGGGGCGGGCCAAACCATCACCAATGAAGAAGGAAGTCTCTGCTGAGTTCAATGATACCTCACACAAGTGTTTACATCAATCGGGCCATTAGTAATAAAAGGGGGCGTGGCTTGAACATAGGGGGCGGGCCAAACCATCACCAATGAAGAAGGAAATCTCTGCTGAGTTCAATGATACCTCACACAAGGGTCCTACCTTAAACGGTTCAAATGTTATGAAAGGGGCGTGGCTTATGGCATAGGGGGCGGGCAAAACCATCAACAATAAAGAAGGAACTCTCTGCTGAGTTCAATGACACCTCACACAAGACTCTACCTTAAACGGTTCAAATGTTATGAAAGGGGGCGTGGCCTGAGTAAGTGGGGGTGGTCATATTATAGGGGACGGCTCAGTATCACACGTAGACCACACATTCTGAGTTTCATGCAAATCGGATGATGTTTGTCATATAAGGCAGATTTCCTGTTGCCAGGGGGGGGCGCTATGACCAAAAGTCAATTTTGGCCTGTAGGTGTCCTCAGGCCTGGACCCTTGTCCATCGTGAGAAATTTCGGGCAGATACGACAACGTACACTCAAGTTACAACAACTTCTTTGGTCATCGCTAAACACTCAAAATGGCCGCCACGCCACGCCCACACCGTCTGACGAAAAGTTTTTCTTTTAATAACTTTTCATTGTTAAGGTGTTGGGATGGTACAGACCAAGTTTGAAGTCCATCGGATGAAATCTCTAGGAGGAGTTAGTTAAAGTATAGGGTAAACGTACCCATTAAGCCCACCAAAATCTGAGTTCAGTTATTTTTCCTACATACTGACATAGTTTATTAACATAATCATTTCTTAAAATGTAAGATTAATCTCTCATTTGAAAATAAATTTATTTATTTGTGTATTTTTTATCATATAAAATAAAGATATTTTATGAATAAAGTCAAAAGTCTGGCATGGGCTTAATTGGTACCGTGGCACCATTTAAGCCCACATGTGTTCCAAATAAGCCCACAACAAAAATTATTGACAAAATATAAGTAATTATTATTTTATAGTTAGTGAAAACACCAAATATTTATTCAATAATATGTCTTACATTAACAAGTATCTAAAAAAACCATTTCATGTTATGTTTGGCTTGCTTTAGCCAATTTGTCACTTGAACCAATAACAATCATCATCAAACCACAAACATGACTTGAAGAGCAGCTTGTGAAAAAAGATCAGACTACAATTATTATTCTGATAAGTTACATTCATAGGTTTTATTTATTTTTTTAATGTTCATAATATAACAATTTTAAAAGTAGTAAAAACCCTGACACTAAGTCATTAACCTTACATTAACATTTACGTTACATTATATTAAGTATTTAAAAAAAAGTTTGTTGGCATGCTTTTGCCAACTCATCATCACCTGCACTAATAACATTTTAACATCAGATATCAAACATGACTTGCAAAACAGCTCATAAAGTACAGCATTTTGATTTCTTGGTGGTTTGCCAGGTGAAAAGGGTCAGCACCCTGCAGGTTAGCCCGACAAAGTATGAACCTCTGACATGCCTGATGATTTTAGGACAACTGCTGTAATTCTTCCTTTTTGATGTCATTTTTCTCACTGTAAACAAATGATTATGCAAATTAGGTTACATAACAATACTTCTGGCCAGTGTGTGATCTGTGATGTACTCTTGTTAATGACGTCAGTAAGGTAAAAGAACATCAAAGTCACAGGATTACAGTAAAAATGACAAAATTACAAATCTTTACATCGGAAATTCCTATCAAACTCATAATTTCAGGAATTTCCTATTGAAACACATGAGATGGGCTTAAATGGAACATACTGGGCTTAAATGGTTCTACAGTGACTACCGGGGAAATAAAGATGATATGTTAACACCAAAATGAAATAAATTTATAAAGATATGCCTGGAGCCTAAATATGCTGTAAACTTCCCATCATAGTTGTCTCTCTGTTGCCAAACCTTCAGAATTATCAAGGTATTTTCATTCAAAGTTGGCTTGCACTACCTGCTTTTTAGCTCACTGTACCATTTAAGCCCACCTTGAAAAAAAAGGCATTTTTAAAAAATATTTAGCCCACCCAAACCATTTATTGTGTCTTAATTTGTAGATTGATATAAAATGAATAAGAAAACATTTAGTGTACATACTTAACATTTTTAATCCTTCGGCAGTGTATCTATCAGTATGGTTATATTTTGACCTTGTGATTCGCTCGCTACGCTAACTAGCAAAACCCATCTTTCCAAATGAAATCAAATAGTACAAATTGGCAAAAAACTACTTGATAATACACAACAATCAAATCACTAATCTCTCAATTTCCATAATATGAATGTACTTACCAAGTTAGTGGATGTAAATTGTTGAAAATAGATTCCTTCTGACACTCATGTGTAATTAAGAACTTGTTAGATTAGATGAAATAATGAGTAGCGTAAGACAGCCACCTCTTTTTTTTTTAAATTGACTTCAAAGTTGCAAGTGGGCTTAAATGGTGCCTGGGCTTAATGGGTACGTTTACCCTAGCACCTTGACTTTTAGGCCTACTTCCTGTTGCCACTAGGGGGCGCTATGACTTTAAGTAAATATCGGCCTTTATTTGTCCTCAGGGTCAGACTCTTATGAATCCTGAAAAGTTTCGAGGTAATCGGACAACGTACACTCGAGTTACACCCACTTCCTGTTTCGGCGGCGAAACGCACAAAATGGCCGCCCCGCCACGGCCACGTCCTATGACGAAAAGTTTTTCTTTTAACAACTTTTCATCTTTAACATCTTAAGATGGCACAGACCGAGTTTGAAGTTGATCAGATGAAATCTCTAGGAGGAGTTCGTTAAAGTACGACATGTGGAAATGGCACTAATTTCGAACTTTGAAATCAAAATGGCGGACTTCCTGTTTAGGGTATGGCTCTAATGAAGTTTTGTGTACGTCTTGACATGTTACATATGTGTACCAAGTTTCATGAGTCTACGTTAAACGCACTGGAGGGGCTCAGTTTTCTTAACTTTGTAGGGGGCGCTGGCGAGCCATTTTTTTGCGCCTATTCCCGAAACCCTTAAAATACGTAAATTTTCACCAGACTTGATGCGACCGCCAAATTTGGTGAGTTTTTGAATATATTAAGCCCCTCAAAAAGCCAATTAATTTGACGGGAAAATAATAGAAGAAAGAAAGAATAATTCCTTCAGTTTCAATAGGTCCTTCGCCGCTGTCGGCGCTTGGGCCCTAATAATAATTCCTTCAGTTTCAATAGGGCCTTCGCCGCTGTCGGCGCTCGGGCCCTAAAAAGTACAGATAATTGCGTAAAAATGTAAGGAGTAGAAGTAAAAAGTCTGCTGTAAAATAATTACTCCAGTAAAGTATAGATACCCAAAATTTCTATTTATGTAAGGTAACAAAGTATTTGTACTTCGTTACTTGACACCTCTGGGTTCAACCCAGGGTTTTCTGTACCACGACAGTGGATTAGTTGTTACCGGGTTCAATCACCGTGGTAACTTATGCTGAACACCTAACCTGGTTGGGAGCAGGTTAAGTTGGAGATTAGAGATCAACTGGTGTAAAAGCACCGCCTACTGACCAACAATACTCAATTGATAACAGCGTCACCATTCTTAGAAGACCAGGCGGAGCTCGGTGTGCAGAGAGAGAGAGGGAGAGAGGGAGAGAGGGGGAGAGGGGGAGAGAGGGGTGCGCGACAACCCTGTTAACATTCACTGATGGGTATCTTTATGAAAAATATAGATTTTAAGTGGAGGGAATTACATATAGGCTATTTGTCGGCTTCTTCAGCCGTGTGTTGCCAATACGCACATCGGTTTGAATTATGTTTTTATATTTTCTCTCACAATCGCTTACCACTGCCGGGGTTGCAACTGAAATAAAAGGCTAAAGCAAAAGTGTAATTATGGTCAGATCTTGTGCCTGACTGATGGGGAAGTGACCAGTGTAGTTTAATGTAGGCTATTATAGTGGGTGTACTGTACTGTATATTGGCCAGAATCTGCCTTTGGGGGAGGAAGGGGGCATATCATAGTGGGGGGGCCTTGGTGTCCTCCCCCAGGGAAGTTTTAAGCATCAACTAGAAAATGCATTTCCTGTAGAAAATGCGTGGGAATGCTGAATAGCTGAATTGCTAAAGCTAACTGGATGAATAGCTCAAATCCGTAAGAAGAAGTTGAAATAGTGAGAATATTAGAAAAAGTGGAAATCGTTAAAAAGTTCAAAGTTGACGCTAAACTGAATTGTTGGCTTTAAAAGTAGAAAAATGACAAAATATGTAGAACATTGTGAGGTCTTTAGCTGAAGCTGAAGAATAGTTGAAAAAGTGGAAATTGGTTCAATAAGTATGAATTTCATTGAAAAGTTGAAGAACACCACTAATAAAATATAATATAATATATAATAATAAAATAATTTCTTGAAATACATTTGTAGAAAAGTGGTAAGTTGACTAAAAGACTTATTATCAGCTATATCCATTGCATAGAACAAACAAGAGAGAAGAGAGGGATAGAGAGGAGGAGAGGGGAAAGAAAAAGAGGGAGGGAGAGATGGATGGAGAAGGAGGGATGAGAGAGAAGGAGAGAGAGAAAAAAGAAAGAGGGAGAGAGAAGAGAAAGGGGAAGAGAGAAAGAGGAGGAAAGAGAGAGGAGAAAGGAAGAGAGAGAGGAGAGAGAGAGGAAAGAGAAGAGATAGAAGGGAGAGAGAGAAGACAGACAGACAGACCAGAACAAGAGAATAGAACAGAGAAGACAGACTAAAGTTCATATCCCTGCCTGTAGTATCTGGGTGTGTGTCTGTTGTCATGGTAACGACTGGCCAGTGAATGTTTGGTGTAGTGGAAGTAGTGAGAGTAGAAAAAGTGGAAATCGTTGAATAGAGAAGTATGATTTCATTAAAAAGCAAAAGTTGACGCTAAACTGAATTGTTGGCTTTAAAAGTTTAAAAATGACAAAATATGTAAACGGGAGGAAGACAGGAGAAGAGAGAAAGAGAGAGAGGGGATAAAGAGAGAGAGATGGAAAGAGAGAGAAGAGGGAGAGAGAGGGGAAAGAGAGAGATGGAGAGAGAGAAAGGAAAGGGGGGAAAAGGGAGAAGGAGGGATGAAGAGAGAAGGAGAAAAAAAAAAAAAAAAAAAAAAAAGAGAGAGAGGAGAGAGAGAGGCAGAGGTAAAGAAAGAGAGACAGAGAGTGAGGGAGGGAGATAGAGAGTGAGTGAGGGAGACAGAGAAAAGAAAAAGGAGGGAGGGATACAGACAGAGGGAGGGAGGAAGGAAGACAGAGGGAGGAAGGGAGACAGAGGGAGGAAGACAGAAGTAGGGCAGGAGACAGCGAGAGACGGAGAATGAGGGAGGAGGAGGGAGACAAAAACAAAAAACAGAGGAGGGACGGAGAGAGAGAAGGAGGGAGGGAGGGAGACAGATAGATTAGGAGACAGACAAAAGTGGAAGGCAACAGATCTAGACTACTGTTCATATTACTGCCTGTAGTATCTGTATAGACTACTGTTCATATTACTGCCTGTAGTATCTGTATAGACTACTGTTCATATTACTGCCTGTAGTATCTGTATAGACTACTGTTCATATTACTGCCTGTAGTATCTGTATAGACTACTGTTCATATTACTGCCTGTAGTATCTGGGTTTGTGTCTGTGAAAGTGTTGTCATGGTAACCAGTGGCCTGGAAATGTTTATAAACATGTTTATAAACATGCTAGTTTTTTTTTAGATTCAGAGCCTGTCAGCTGTGCTGTGCTTCAGCTATTGATAGACACTGAGAGCGAGCTCTCAAATAAAGCCTCAGAATAGCAAAACGGTAACTGCTATCAGTCAAATGACGTCATCCTGAGTACCACAAGGCCTTTGTGAACGTATCGGTATAAAATTTATGTTGATAAACTTAAAAATGTGGGCATATAAGCGATTTAAAAAAGTGGTTCGCTGTGCGTTTCACTGGGAATTGTGGAGCATTTTTAATATGGGAGCCAATGGAGGAAGATTTCAAACTCTTGTCATTTGGAAGCTTGCTGAGCCAAAAGCATAAGATGTATCACAAAACTGAGCAGATTGGCTGAAACGAGACAAAAATACCTACGTTTTGATGTATAAATTGTGTATGACAAGTAGAAAATGTGGGCGTGAGAGCAATTTATAGAGAAGGGACAAAGATATTTTTTTTAAGGCTCTGTGCTCTAGCTATGATGTCATCCACTCTAAGCAGCGCAATACACACTGTCTAATCGATAAAATTTCCTGAAATGATCACTAAACTTAAACAGCTTTTTCACAAAAACTGTAAAAGATATCAAACTGAAAAGCCATAGCCTGATAGCTGAATATTTTGTGAACATTTTAAAGTTTGTTTGGCGTCTGTAGGTGAAAGTGTGAAGGAGCTGAAAATTTTGGGAGCGGAAGAAGATTTTAAGGAGTTGAAGGCTGCTCTCATTCACTTTAATGTAAAAAGAAAAAAGTGCTAAAAAGCTTAAAGTGCCCATATTATGAAAAAATCACTTTTTCTGGGATTTGGGGTGTTCTTTTGTGTCTCTGGTGCTTCCACACACATACAAACTTAGAAAAAAATCCATCCATGCCGTTTTGAGTGAGATACGGTTTCTGAATGTGTCCTGCTTTCAGTCTCCTAGTGAGCTGTTCAAAATTGGCTCGGACTGTGACGTCACAGTCCGAAATGAGCTGGCTAACCACAACCGTTAGCTCGTAGCTAACGGTTAGCATGCTACGTCGTTCTCAATAGCAAAGCACTGCTACAACACACACAAGTTCACCATAATCTACAAAAGAACTACTTACATGTGCGCCCTCATTTAGAAGTCTCCCAGCTAATCCTGCCTTGTAACTGACCAAAGTTGGAGAAACAGGCTTTCTTTTACTGTCTCTAGAGTTAACTAGCTGACATGCTCTACATCTGAGCTACTGAGCATGTGCGAGTGCAATCAAAGATAGTACAGAAGAAGAAGCTGAAAAGAGGTCTCACTCTGTAGCTAAAACAGAAACCAGGTGAAAAGAGGATCTGCAGCTGTGAGAGAGAGCTGTGCAGTACAACAACAATATGGTGTTTTTAGAAAATTAAACCATGTAAACCTATTCTGGTACAACCTTAAAATACAGTTATGAACCTGAAAATGAGCATAATATGGGCGCTTTAAATAGTAGAAAAAAAGTTGAAGAAGTCCCATCATTAGCTGAAAGAGCTGAACAGTAAAAAAAACAAAAAAAAAAAAAAACCTTATCTAGCCTATAGATGTTAAGAAAAAAGTACGGATGACAATTCAAAATTTATCAAAAATATAATGGAAAGTATGTTGTTACGTGTCATTTGAGTGGGTATATAGAAATCCTGGAGCTTACTTAGGGCTGGGCATCGTTCAAAATCTTTCGATCCAGTGCCAATTTCGATACCTCAGTTTCGATGCCGGTTCCTAACGATACTTTTTTCGATACCATATGTTTTAAAATCCATTTCAACATCAACAAAAATACATTAAACACAAAGCTTTTATTTTCCACCTTAATTGTTAATCAAAACAGTTATCAAAATTAAAAAAATTCTGGTAAAACTGCTCACTCAGAGTAACATTATTAAAAGTGCCTTGCCTTGCAACCTCAGCCTGTCAGTCAGTCATCAGAGCAGAGAAACCACTGTTGTGCCTGCTTGTCTAAGAGGAAGTGTAACAACAGCACCGCGATCGCTTTTGGCTCGCCATTAACATCATATCGCAGCAAGCGCTGTCTTGCTGAAGTTTTGAAAAACTGTAACCACACTTGAAACCACTTTATCGGCATCGCCGTGACTCTCTGTGACTTCAACAAAACTGCCTGACAGATTTACTCCGTCCGCACCGCTCTGTGTGTGTGTGTGTGTGTGTGTGTGTGTGTGTGTGTGTGTGTGTGTGTGTGTGTGTGTGTGTGTGTGTGTGTGTGTGTGTCCGTTGGAGCTCCGCTCTGTGTCAATATGCAGAGAGGACAGATAAGCTTGCGCTCAGACGCTTTTGGAACCGAAAGATAGATAAAAGATAAATAATTTTTTCGGTGCCATAAAAGTATCGACGTTCAGTACCCAGCCCTAAGCTTACTATCACGTAGACTACACCACTGGAAGTGATATTGATTGCGTTGTGATTAATTTAGTACAAATACTTCGTTACTGTACTTAAGTACATTTTTCACGTATCTGTACTTTACTTAAGTACAATCAATAGTGCATACATTTGACTTTTACTTCGTTACATTTTGCAGCAATTATCTATACTTTCTACTCCACTACATTTCTACAACGTTCCGTTACATTTTCTTATCAGTTTTTCCCCCTACCAAAACGTCTTCCTGACCGTCACACGTTTGCAGTCCGCAGGGAAGCCTTCAGCAGCGGCTGTCCAGCTCCCGGTGCCGCTCGTGATATTACGAATCCCACTATGGCCACCAAGACCCGCCCTTCAATATCATTTTTTGACAGGGCGCGTACCGCTCCCGACACTACCGCTGCTCCCGTTACTGCCGCTGCTCCTGATACTCTGCTTGGTCATATGTGAAGCATCCGTTCACATAGGGTTAATACACAACCCGTATATTTATCTTCAAAACACTCCCAGTCCTCCTCAGCTGTGAAGCCACGTACTTGTTGTCCAAGCCTGTGTGTTCTCGCTAGATAAATGTGTGCAGCATTCACTGTCCCGTGGGAAATAATGCAAAGTCGAGCTTCATCCAGATCACCATGATAGATAACCAGAATTGTAAGTCAGAATGTAAACTGGGCCACAGATGGTAAGCACAATTACATTAACCTAAAACTAACTTAATTAAAATGCCACAGCTCATACTATTTTTTTTTTATTATTATTATTATTATTAGAATATAGACATTAAGAGAATAAATTGTTATGCAAGTACTTTTACTTTTAATACTTAAAGTACATTTAAAATCAGGTACTTTTTACTTTTACTTAAGTAGGGTTGTCATTGTTGTACTTCTACTTTTACTAAAGTAAATATATCTTTGGTTATTTGTACTTTTACTTAAGTACTGAGATTCAGTACTTCCTCCACCACTGCTAGGCAAGGTGTGATTTCTGATTTGTTTTTGTTTATTTGTTTGTTTTTGTTTTCCTTGAGACCGCAGAGGGTGGGGGGTGGGAGAGGGTTGTTGTTCTTGTTCAATTGTGTTTGTCTGTTCTGTATGTTTAAAATATAAAACCAATAAAAAATTGATCTTAAAAAAACCTCTTTGAGACCTTTCTGTTTAAACAGAAACAGCTCTGAAGTCGCTAATACTAAACCCACCAGACACTGTTTAAAAAGGCAATACTTTTAGCGTGTATAGAGCCAACATATTTTCACATGTAAATCAGTAAACTGTGCGTTTATTTTAACCAAAACTAGAGCTGTGACCCAAAACGGCTTTTCATAGTTTTATTTTGTTTCTGTCAACTTTGAATGAAATGTATTTTACAATGCTAAAATTACTGTTTATTAACATGGAGTCTGGTAGGTTTAGTGATTGCAATTTCGTGGATGTTATGTTTAAAAAAAGGATCTTACTCTTTAACACAAAGGTCGACCTTTCCATAACGTCAGACACTGATACTGATTAAACAGAAAGGTTGTCAGATACTTAGAATATTAATCTGAGCCTGTCAGTGGCAAAACGAACACTTTTGTGAAGGTAAATACAAGCTGGACAATTGCCCTGTTAACTTACATTGTAGCTTATTTCGCCACTGCCAACTGTAGCGATCTTGCTTAACACTGGACCAATTTCAAATATTGTTGTTCTCATCAATCACTTAGACACAAAAACATAAGAAAATAAGGGTGAAAAAAACGGTAGTTACCCTTTAATGTGTGGAATAAAAAGTAAGTTAAAAAAAAAAAGAATAGGGAAAAAAGATAAAACATCCCTAGTGATTTTGTTGACCACAGCATGGTTGCCTTGCTCACAGCTTGAGTCAGTGCAAGTAGCCCAAACCCCTATAACAAAGTATTTACCTACCTTGGACCTGAGTGCCCAGTACTCCTCTGTGCCATATTCCACATGTTTAAAGGCAGTCAGATAGTTGAAACTGATGACCGCCGTCTGCAGACAAACAGAGCCGTGACATGTAAGGAACTGAGGAGTCAGCAGGGACATTTTTCTTTGAAATCCACTGTGCAAATGATCAGAAAATGAGCAAAAGCAAATTTAAGTTTGGAGCGCCACCATGGAAAAAGACATTATCGCTGATAATGCTATATTATAGCATAATGCTATATTATAGCATTATCAGCTATAAAGTGTAAGAACTGTTATGAAGAAGATAACTTGGTTTGAAAGGGCTGGGTGGAAACACTTGGAAAAATATAAAATTGAAAAAATTCAATATAAAGATAAGTGTGTGTTAAGGCCAAATATAAATCTTAACTCGCTAATTTTGCTTTTAAATACAGGACCCTGGTCGAAAGAACTGACAAAATGTCAAACATAAAAGCATTGAAACAAAAACAACATCTAAACTGTGGGGGTGCATCAACTCCCCAATCCCCAAATTCTAGGGGCAGGGTGTGTAGTAACTTACGGTGGCTGCAGCTCGCCCGAAGCGAATGACAGTCAGGTCATTGAGGTTCAGCTGTCTGTTGTAGAGGTAAAACCCAGAGGAGGCAAACACTGCTGTGGCCAGAGAGGATACTTTGAGGAGTTGACCAGCCATCAGAAGCACTATGGGTTCAGTAAGAATGAACATCAGAATCAGAAAAAGATTTATGGCCAAGTAGCACTTACTAGGAATTTGCTTTGGTTTGGTGCAAACATAAAAACATATTTGAACATCAATATAAAATAAACAAGCAATGGTAACACTTTATTTGAAGGGGTGTGCATAAGACTGACATGACACCGTCATTATTATGACATCACACCTGTCATAAATACAAATTCAATTCAATTTATTTCAATTAGGAGTCATTTTGAGTATTCATGACTGTTGTCATTAAAAGGAACCCCGACTAGTACGACATGTTGGCCTTATAAGATTAACGTGGGCGTTAGCTATTAAAAGGTGATACAAAAATACTCCAAATGTTTTGTTTTTTGTTAAAAAATGCAGAAAATCTGTTCCCTCGTAGGCCGCCATGGTTATTTACTCCTCAATGCATTCTGGGGTAGTGACGTGTAATGGTTGTACCCCAACGTACCGGCTATTGACAGTACAGTAACAGCGAGATGAACATGTCTGCCATTCAGTCTTCTCAGTTTGACCGTAGGCTTAAAGGACGAACCTAGGGGCTAATAACGGATGTGTACCCACTCTGTCGTTTTCTGGGACATGTTTTCATGCTAATTGATTGTGTTTGGAGCTTCAATGAAGCTAGCGCGGACCGCTGGTTAACCTAGCTTACAACGCTAGCTAACGTTAGTATTCGGGGCACAGAGAAAGTAAAAAGAAATCGCTATTTATACCACTAAAAATTCTCAAAATATCACCAAACTTCAACGGTAGCATAGTGAGGGTCCCTACATGTTAACCGAAGCATTGAGAACTTTGTTTAGTGTACATACGAAGAGCTGCGGGAGCTCCGTCCCAATTATCAAACATTAATAAACTATTTAGCTTTATGTGTTATCATTACATTAATCTGTCATTAAGAGGTTGTTTTTTTATATTGGCTGTCGTGAGAGCATTATTGTTGTGTCATGAATATTTTTCCTAGTGAAGTGAAACAATTTGGACCTACTGTATTTTCAACATGGACCCTATTTTCTTATGTTTTTGTGTCTAAGTGACTGATGGGAAAAACAATCTTTGACAGTGGTCCAGTATCAAGGAAGATCGCTGCAGTCGGCAGCAGCAAAACAAGCTACAATGTAAGTTAACAGGGCAATTGTCCAGTTGTATTTACGTTCAGAAAAGTGCTCGTTTTGCCACGGACAGGCTCAGATTAATATTCTAAGTGTCTGACAACCTTTCTGTTTAATCAGAAACAGCTCTGAAGTCGCTAGCGCTAAACCCACCAGACTCCATTTAAAAAAGCAATACTTGTGTGAATAGGTGCATGAGTTCTGGCATAAAACACCATCAATACTATCCAGGGCTCGAGAGTGCGACCAATTTGGTCGCAAATGCGACCAAAATTTGTAAGGGTGCGACCAAGATTTTTCCTAGGTCGCACCGGTGCACCTAACGTCCTCGCATCCGCTGCCTCTCCAATAACGAAGCAATGTTGTTTATATCGATATGGTTTAATGTTGCGTTACATGACCCATTCCTTCTGGAAAGCCGTGCCTGTGTTTGGATTTGGATCTCTCCTCCGCGCAGCCCCGCCCCCATTCACTCACACACCGGCCGGCTCACCTGCAACATGGAGAGACACAGCGCCGCTGGTCCAAACTCCCGACATTTGTCTACAGATTTAATTGTTATTAACACAGCTGTATATTGTTAAGTATGAGAGGGAAACCTGTATTGGTACCAGTGTTTCCGCTGGTAACTCTGTTACTGCGGCCGCCACGGCGAAAAACACATTATTAAACTAACTTCAGTTCGTTGAGTAATAGCGTGACGGAGCATGCTGGATCATAGTTCATAAAAATGCAGCGCAGTGACGATACAGACATTTCATAGCCTAGACAAGACTGGTGTAACGCGGCTAATGAGTCAGCCGTCACTCTCTGAGTAGCCTAGCATACGCTTCAGTCCATCGCACTCCCCCTGTCTTTCGGTCGTTCTTTTTTTTTTTTTTTTTAAGATTTCGGCCTTTATTTTGATAGGAAAGCTGAAGACATGAAAGGGGAGAGAGAGTGGGGGGATGACATGTACAGACATGAAAATCACTCACCTTTCGGCGAAATTCGCCGTTTTGAAACCAAAATAGGTGACCTACGTGAATCTTGTAGATTTGATGAGAAAATGTTTAAGGGGGGAGAGGGGGGGTGTAAGTACTCGGGCCTGGTGCCGTATGACTATTTTAGAAAAATAAATAAATTAAAAAGTCCACATGGGATTTGTTTTAATGCGCTGGATTTAACCATACTGTCTATGGATTTGACCAATCATCGAACTTCCACCAACCAATGAAACGAGTTCCGCCAACCTTCTGCAGCGCATATTCAAGGAAGACGCCAGCAGCGGTAAGACAGGGCTTGCTAGTCATTAGATGCTAGTCACAAAGCTTCGGTCCGTGCACTCTGTAATACGAGTACGTTACCGGCAACGACCGCTACCGTTAAGACTGCGACTGTTCCTTTACTGACCGACCGTGATACAAACAATACGTGTGTGCACGTTCATAGCGGATCATGATTTGTAAAAGCTATCTGAAGCCCAAACTGCCTTGATAAAGCTGTCTGTTTGTTTCATGCCTGTCATATAGGAAAGGGCTGCAGGTCGGAGTCAAACCTCTATATTTACCAACTGAGCTATCCGGGCGTCCTCTCTCTCTTTTAGTCAGTCTGTTATTGTTGTTGAAAGCTTATGAAGGAGCTTTCTTAGGCTATTTATTTTAGATAACTTTCATTTACATGTGTTGCAGCTGTATATTTTCAAACTGGTAAAGAAAACCCTGTCTTTGCATTTTATTTTAATCACAATCTGTTTTAATAAAAGAGCTTGTGAAAAGTGGCTTTGACGTAAAACTGAACATTTAGCCCACTTTGTAAAAAATACAGAGCTATATATCGTGTATCGCCATTCAGCGTTACGGCGATGAGAGGAAAAATTTGGGTGCACCTAAATTTTGTGCTGGTGCACCTAAATAAAAAAAAGTTAAGCGCACCAGTGCAACCAAGGCAAAAAGTTAGTGTGGAGCCCTGCTATCTGATGTGATAGGATATCTAATCCCAAAACTAGAGCGGTGATTGTTTGAAAAATGGAAAGACAACCCAAAACGGCTTTTCATAGTTTTGTTTTAGTCGACTTTAAATGAAGTGTGTTTTACGATACTAAAATTACTGTTCATTTACATGGAGTCTGGTGGGTTTTAGCGAATACAATTTCGTAGATGTTTTTATGTTTAAAAAAAGGATCTTACTCTTTAACAGAAAGGTCGACCTCCTTAGAAATAATTTCCATAATGTTGTCAGACACTTAGAATATTCATTTGAGAAAAAGCAAAAGGATTTCTTTTCCGATAACTGGATTAATCGATGGAATAATCAGTAGAATACTTGATTACTAAATTAATAGATAACTGCAGCCCTAGTCCACTTCCATCTCCACTGTCTTTAGGGCGTTTAGCTCCAAGTTGTTCTGACTGCACCAGATCACCAGGTAAAAAAAAAAAATCTGAATCACGATAATTTTGGTCAATATTCATCACAAGTATTCAACACGATTACTCATCGACTTTTGTTAAGATGTTGCCTTTACTGAATAAAAAAAAAAAAAAAGAAAACAGTGAAACAAATCAACAGTGAAATCACCTTGAACTCTGAAATTTCCCTTGATACTTTTACCATTCCAACTTCTTTTTCATTCAGAACATAAGCCACATTAGGAGTTCACCTGCAAATCGTAATGTGCAAAATAATGGTTTTTCTCGATTACTCCGTTTTTGTGATTGAGGAGCTGATATCACAATCGCGAGGGTTGAAAATTAGCGGGGATGCACTTGTAGCTACACTGCCGGCCGGCCACAGATGAAAAACATTGTAGGTGTTATGGGTCCTGAGCATGGTCCCATATGAACAGATTATGTTGAAACAGATGAAAAAAGTTAAAGTAACCTATAGTGAATACAGAGTGTAGTTTCTTTTATCAACAGTTTGATATATTTGCAATGGTTTAATGTCTTACAAATACATTCTAGGATATTGTGCTATTGAAAGACATAAACTCACCTAAAGGATTATTAGGAACACCTGTTAAATTTCACATTAATGAAATTATCTAATCAACCAATCACAAGGCAGCTGCTTCAATGCATTTAGGGGTGTGGTCCAGGTCTAGACAATCTCCTGAACTCCAAACTGAATGTCACAATGGGAAAGAAAGGTGATCTAAGCAACTTTGAGTGTGTTGTTGGTGCCAGTCGGGCTGAGTATTTGACAATCTGCTCAATTACTGGGAATTTCACCCACAACCATCTCTAGGGTTTACAAAGAATGGTTTGAAAAAGGAAAAACATCCAGTATGCTACAGCCCTGGGGGGCAAAAATTCCTTGTTTATGCTGGAGGTCAGAGGAGAATGGGCTGACTGATTCAAGCTGATAGAAGATCAACTTTGACTCAAATAACCACTTGTTACAACCAAGGTATGCAGCAAAGCATTTGTGAAGCCACAACACGCACAACCTTGAGGCGAATGGGCTACACCAGCAGAAGACCCCACCAGGTACCACTCATCTCCACTAAAAATAGGAAAACGAGGATACAATTTGCACGAGCTCACCAAAATTGGACAGTTGAAGACTGGAAAAATGTTGCCTAGTCTGATGAGTCTCGATTTCTGTTGAGACATTCAGATGGTAGAGTCAGAATTTGGCGTAAACAGAATGAGAACATGGATCCGTCATGCCTTGTTACCACTGGGCAGGCTGGTAGTGGTGGTGGTGTAATGGTGTGGGGGATCCCTTTCACCTTCAGAACTTCCTTAATTCTTTGGGTCATTGATTCAACATATTGATAGGATAGGGTCAAACACGGTATTAGTATGTAAATGGAATGTTTTTATATAGCGCTTTTCTAGTCTTAACGACTACTCAAAGCGCTTTTACATAGTACAGGAACCATTCACTATTCACATATGATCATATTTGTATAATCTTTTTAATTTTCATTGAAAATATTAAAATATAATTTAAATTAAAATGATTATTGTGTGATTTTTGAGAGGATCTGTACCAAACAAAAGATTTTTTCTTCAGTTTGTAGGATACGATTTGTAGGCCAAACAAATCACAGCAACACAATTTCTTAATTCAGAATGTTTTTTTATATTATGCCTTTAACAAATATTGCACACACCCCTCCCTGCAATTTGGATATTGCACTAGTCCATATTGCCATTTCAATAAATTGTGATTTATTGTGCAGCCCTATCTCAGATCACATTTTCACTGTCAATGACCACTACTTCATTACAACACATTATAAAAGCATTTCTCCTGGCTTTATACTTGACAGGTTAGTCCATATTCTTCTAACAAATTCAAAACAGTATAAAACTAAGAAGCAAACATAACAAAGTGGTTATATCAAGTAAACTCAGCCTTTACTTTTTCTTGGCCAAAATTAGGTTAGAATAACAAATAAAACCGTAGCTTCACAAGCCTAAACAAAAGCAAATGAACTGTATCACATACTGTATTATTTACAAAGAATACAGTATATGGATAGGGCATTTGACATATACTAAACATTGACGCCAAAATATGAACAATAACGATTGTCTCGGTCGGGCTTTTAACATATGGAGACAATTAGGGGATTGCATATTATTCAAAACTGACCCCAAATTATGTAATATGTCTATTTCATTCATAAAATAACTTTACAATGCACAATGTGGTTGTACATCAGTAGCAGACATTAAATTACATCCCCCTACCATTGTGCCAGAGTCCATGTTTTTATTTCTTTTCAGTTGGCCTACTATTTTCTTTTCCCTTGTCCCCCTGTACACGTGTAAAGCATCCGTGGGTTTCATGAAATGCGCTATATTAATCCAAGTTAGTATTACAGTGGTTGCTACAACAAACTCTTAATGTTTTGGCTCATGACACAGTAACAGTGATACCCGGTTTAGTTCACGATACATCCAGGCTAAGTTACCGTATGTAACACTTGAAATGCAACAATTCATATGTAAGGTATTCTCTAACTGTAAATGGATGATTATCTGTATGAGCAAAACATTCATTGCAACTATACGACCTTTCCGTAACACTAACTCAGCAATACAGTAGGCAATACAGCACTGTAAAGAAAAGGCCTTTACGACAGCAGGTGTGGTAAAAACAGTACCGCTTTTGTCCAAAGTGACTGCTAGAATCAGCCAGACAGATTATTTTAAGTGGATGGAAGAATGAAGGGGTGCCGTCAATCCAGGAGTGGTCTTATGAGATGGCTAGGGTGGCAGCGTTTGGAAAAATTTAATTAGTAAAGGGTTTGCCAGATTGGATGTCTATACTAGAAAATGGGGAAAGCAACTTCACTTTCTGGAGGGCTTCTAAGAAGATTTGTGCTGGGGAGAGACGTGTATGATGGACTTATGGTGTCATTTATACATGTTTATTTGGTTTATGACTTATTGTCTAATGGGGGAGGTTTGTTCATGTTTTGTATGTTGATAAATAGAAAATAAATTGTTAATCACAAAAAAGTGTTTACATTTTATCTTGTTCTTATGAACCCAATCTCATGTATCGTCTCGTCCAATACACATCAACAGTACACGCAAATAACTTTAGTCTTGTGGAGAGAACCATCTGGAAGGGCTTTGAAACTCAACTTGCCATTCAAAAGACCCTTTTATTTATCCATTTCTGCTCAAGGAACTTTGTTTCTGCTAGCCATTCACTCCTGTTCATGTGTGAATTATAAGACCCGTAAGACTTGTATGTGCTGCAGCCAGCAGGTAGCCCCCCAGCCCTACAGACTGCCTGCACAGTGCTGCTGCGCAAGAGAACAGAGAGGGAGAGAGAAGCACTGTTAGTGTTTAACGGAGGATCTATGGACTGCATGCATGGGAATTAATTACAATAGAAATATATTAACAAGTATAATATCAAAAATAGCGAGAAAGAGAAAGTCAGCAAGTTGGCAACACAACGTTACTGCTAGTGGTGGGCGGATCGATCCAAATATCAATAATATCGATACCAACGTTGGTATTGATATAGATCAATGTAATGAGACTGATACTTTAGTTTCAGTTTCTCTCCAGTATGCACTGCTGCGGTTTCATCAAAAAGGCAACCTGGCTGTCTGTGTCTGTCTAAGTGCCGCTGCTTTCATACGTCTGCTTTTCCCCGGTCACAGCACATAGCAGGCACACGTTGCTCCTCCTCCCCCTTCTGTGATTTGATGTTGTATCGTCACGTGACTCAGCGGCGCCAGGCAAACAAGCAAGCAAGTAGCCAGGCCTGGGGGTGGCCAGCAGCACACACACACATAAGCAGGACTGAGACAGAGCAGAAGAATGGCAGAGAGGAAGAGGAGCGCTGTGTGGCCATATTTTCAGGCCGAAAACGAAACGACGCCAAGCTGTATAATTTGTAAAAAGGCTGTAAGATACAGTGGTAACACAACAGATGTATTCAAGCATATGGAAATTCTTTCCTGGGTTTTAAGTAATTAAAAGGGCGCTATGCAGTTTTGGCAATTTCGCTTTTTGCTCGCAGGTTTCTCTATAGAGCTCCCCCTACAGCTTCAGAATAGATATTTGGCACCACTGTTGTAAAAACTTGTTCGCAACTTTCCCCCCTCCCATCTTCTCCCTCTGGCGAACTCACGGAGCCATTTTCACTGAAGTAGACAGCTAGTAAGCTAGCCAGTAAGCCCGTAACGGACAGCGATCATAATAAAAACCTTTACAGACAATAGCAAACATCCTGAGGTCACGATAACAAAAAGATTAAACAGAGTTTATCCCAAAGATACTTACAAGTGCAACAGCAAGAATGCCAGGTCAGCATCGGATTTGCAGGCTTCTGTTAGTCTCAGTTCTCGCCATTGTGAAACGATGTTTACTTAAGTCTGACTCCTCGCTCAGTCAGTCTGCCGTTTCCTCTTTCTCTGTTCCTCCGACAATGCTTTTTCGCCGGCTCAGCCATGACGATAGTGTGAAAAACTCCATTGCTACCTTTTTCTTATAGCTAGCCAGTTCCTGGATGTGTGCAGTGCCGTAAAGCAATTGGGCGGGATAAGAGGTTGATCCACGTACGCACACTTGTAGTCAATCTGTGATTTATAAAAGGGAACATTGCTTACAGGTGTGCGTACGCACGGTTTTATAAATCTGACTTTTTTTCAGCGTACGCCAATTTGGGCTTTTGGGCGCAAGTACACTTATAGTAAGGATCCTACGCACAGTTTTATAAATGAGACCCCAGAGCCGCATATTTCAAACAAGAAGAGCAAACAATAATTCTACATAAATATGAAGAACACAAACACGGTTTTACAGGCAAAACGCAGGAAGGAAAGCTGGCAAAAAAGCAGACGCTGTTTTGCGTTAATCACAACGCTTAGCCTATCAATATCACTTCCAGTGGTGTAGTCTACGTGATAGTAAGCTCCAGGATTTCTATATACCCACTTAAAATGCACAATGACACGTAACATACTTTCCATTATATTTTAGATAAATTCAAAATTGTCATCCGTGCTGGTGCATGGTGCTTAAAACTTCCCTGGGGTGTCCTCACCCAGGCCCCCCCACTATGATATGCCCCTTTCCTCCCCCAAAGGCAGATTCTGGCCATTATACAGTAAAGTACACACACTATAATACATTAGACTACACTGGTCAGGCACAAGATCTGACCATAATTATTACACTTTTGCTTTCCAAGAATGCCGTTGCTTTAGCCTTTTATTTCAGTTGCAACCCCAGCAGTGGTAAGCGATTGTGAGAGAAAGTAAAAGAATATAAAAACATAATTCAAACCGATGTGTGTATTGGCAACACACGGCTGAAGAAGCCGACAAATAGCCTATATGTAATTCCCTCCACTTAAAGTCTATATATCTTTCATAAAGATACCCATCAGTGAATGTTAATGGGGTTGTCGGTCTCTAAATGTTTTAACTTTGATGAGCGCACCACTCTCTCCCCCTCTCTCCCCACCTCTCCCCCTCTGTCTGAACCCGGTAACTAATCCACCGTCGTGGGACAGAAAACCCTGGTTTGAACCTGAAGTTACGTCATTAACGGCAAATCCTGCTTCGTAGTACAGGCCTCTGATATCACGCGATACTTCTGACGCTGAGGCCGGCGGCCCGCCAGCCCAAAGTTGCAAGGGTGGTTTTTCCACTCACAGGCGATAGTGGGAAGCGAGACAACCACCATTCAACCTGAAAAAAGTCATATAACCATTCCAATGACTCCGAAGCTGTTCAGTTAAGGTAAATTAAGATTTTAAAAGCCTCTAGCTCACTGAGGCTGAGTAAGAGTAAGCTGGCTGGGTTTGGCTGAGTCCTGCAAAAATAAAAATAAACTGCATAGTTTCCCTTTAATAATCCAAAGGTAAAATCTCAAAAACACTTAAGGTCATAAAAATTCATTCAGATTTAACAATTTGATGATGCATCCACCTTAATTATTAAAAAGTATCGGTATCAGCGATACTGGCCCTGTAATTACTTGGTATCGGATCGATACAAAATATTGCAGTATCGCATGCCACTAGTTACTGCTGCAGCTTCCTGATTTCCCAAACTACGAAGCGAAATCACAAAATGTGATGCGTTAATCGTGCATTGAAAAAATGTGTGCCGTTGAAAGGAGTTTGCGTTAACTCATTATAAACGCGTTAATTTTGACAGCCCAAGTTTTGTTTCCTTTCTGTCACTTCAAATTCAGCTTACATGTGTGTGACATTTGTATACGTACAAGTTCAGATTTTTGTTCTGTAGTTCTCACTCTGTATTGTACAAGTGCTAACTTCAAGTCTACAAGCTCTCACATTATGGATCATATTTACCTACATAATGGCCTTTCAGCCAGCTAGTTCGGGACTGTCCACAAACACAAGCAGAGCCTAGACAGACCCCCAATTAGACTTCAAGGAGAACTCCTCCTCCATTGGATTGTTGTCGGCCGCGGTAAGCGAGGAGGGCGGGGAGGAAGCAGAAGCAAGGACGCCGGCCGGGCCTGCTAGCCCGGCTACGGAAACCACAACGATCAACACTGACAAGACTCCTACTCACCAACGCCAGATGGATCACACACAAAATGAATATATATGCTACAAATACAGACAGAACTTTTGCTTGATGATTATTACCGAAGCCTACCTGGCTGAACACACTCACTCATCCCAGACGGCAGCTAGCAGCTAACAGGATGGGTGAATTTAAACAATGTGTGAGTTGAAAACGCATCTTGTTGTCATGTAAGGGTCCTGTTCATGTTGCACAGACATTTTAATTGAATTTTGTGTCTGTTAAGAGGCACAAAGGCACTCTTTATCTTATGCCCCAAAAAAGTGTCGTTTAAGCTAAGTGGGAGCTCTCGCCATTAGCTGCAGCAGCTCCGTGTTGCTACCACCGATTCGGCTTGTTTTTTTTTGCTATCAACAATACTCACATAAGTACAGTGATCAAGATTAATGTAAAAATTGCCCGGAGTTCTCCTTTAACCAACTTATAAGAAAACAAAAAATTACTTTACACATTGAAGAGAATCAACCAAAATGCAATGCCCTGAACAGAGAATCCACAGTGGCAGAATATCTAAGCACTGAGAATGATCTAGAACTGAGGAAATCCTTAACTCTGTACAAACCCAGCCTCCCCATCCAGAGGTAGACCTGGCTTTTCCCTCAGCACACAGCGGTGTCGCGTGCATATAGGCAGTCTAGGCAACACTTTGGCAAGGTGGCAAAATGTGGGCTATAAAAAAAAACAATTCAACTGTTTTGTTTGGCCCTCATTTTGTTGCCTCTTGCAGTCCATTAGTGATGAATGTGTGTCTGTCAATTAAAATGACCAATCAGCGCCCCTATGCCCCACCCCCCATTCCCAAGGTTTTAACAAGGTCAGAGGTCGGAACACTAACTGTACAGTAGGCTACACATAAACATATAGCATCGCCACCTGTACATTGACAGGTGATGAGGATATGAAAGATAAACTGTAATTGCAAAGAAGCAAGCGCTCTAAAAACTAAAGAATTCTTTATTGAAATATATTGATCCCGATGGGAGTAAAAACATATCAGAAGGGCTGAAAAAGGTGACACATCATCACAAACAGTACATACATACATACATATACAAATATATATAACTTTTTTTTTAAAGTGCTGTAGAATAACTAGCAGGAGACAAGTAATAGGAGAGGTAAGTTTGGAGACATTGCCTTATTTAATCATTAAATTAATAAATATTTTTGTTGTATCTCTTTTCAGTGTTGTAATTTGAAGACGGCCCTAAGCACTCATCTAATTGCAGGTAGCAGCAGCAGCAGCTAGCAGAAGAGAGCAGGCAAGTGTTCATAAACTTCTGGTGTACTTACAAACTTTCCAATCCATTTTTTTTATGAGTGCATAACCTATTTGTACTAGTGTGGAAGTTTGGTATCATTTCGGGCATTATTAGTGGGGTCATTTACGAGATACAAACGTGGGTCCATTAGCCCCTGCGCTAAGCTGTTCAGCTGATAACGCTACTCTACGCTAACTCTCCCAATGTAAGTATGTATATCCAAGTTGCTGTTCGGTCCGGTAGATAACGGTCGTTAAGGCACCGGTTTAATTAGCACCAGTCTCGGGTCTCGGACCACCCCCCAAAATAAAAACTCTTCGGATCTACACGATTCACGTGGATGACATTTTCCCATTCAAAACGGCGATTTTCGAAGGATGCTGGCCTTTCCAGAGCCCCGGAGACGGGTGTAGCCACCAGTGGCACAAAAGGTGGGTAAGCGCTATATGCGGCGCATAGGGGTGCAGCACCATGGGGGGCACCAAAGCGATAAAAGGTAAAAAAGAATAAAAAAAAAAAAAAAGAGCAGGTACGAGTAGTGAGTTGTCGTCTATGGAAAAAGATGGATAAAGCAAAACAGCTGTTGGGGGCTAAAAATAGAAAAACAAAGAGGGAAAAGGAGATGACATGTCAAGGGATGCGACAGAAGTTAAATAAGTGGATGGGGAAAGGCAACAGGTAGGATTTAAAGTGTGACGTCTGTGCTTGGAGGCTTGCAAATATTCCTGTTAACAGACTAGCTAGCGTTTGCTAACACAGGGAATGTAGCAGCCAAATGGGGGTTCACAGCTAGGTAAGAATATGCAAAACAAAGTTGCTGAGATGAAAATATAGGGTAGCATGTACAATAAATGACAAGAATCTGGAAAACATAACTAATGCAATAACTCTGGTTTACCATGGAATAATGCATAGATGCATGGAGGGGGGCGGGGGTGGCGCCAAAATTGTTGTTGCATACCCCTCTGACACTGGGTAGTTGCGCCACTGCCACAAGTGCTACTGGGAGCAACAGTGACTTTGAGGCCGCTGAACATATAACATTTGTGTTGCTACCTGTAAACGGACAAGGTAAGGAGGATATGGAAGATCCCAGCAAACAGCCAACAACAATAACCCAAGAACTAATAGACATTATTATATTTTGACAGAGAGAGGACCATATCAGGTTAGAGGAATTGATTTCCCCAGAGATGATACGCACAGAAAAAAAGTAATTAATAGAGCTTTTTTTCTCTAGTGGTTTTAAGTTGTGAACCTGGTGATATGCGCCTTGCTGCACACTTGTTTAATTGTGTGTGTGTCCGCGTGTATTACTCACAAGGTTTTGTTTATATAAAGCTTTGCAATATTATTACAGTTGCTATTAGGGCTGCAGCTATTGATTCTTTTTGTAATCAATTAATCTAGCACTTTATCGATCGATTAATCGGATACATTTTTTTTGCATTTTTAAACAACCCAAACTAGGGAAAAAAGCAACATTTTCGGAAAAAAGCAACATTTGTATTGCCTCCATTGATTACAATATCATCTCTCAAAAACTAAACATATTAAATGCATTTAAGTGCCATATTACATTGTTTTTAAAGAATTTTAAAACTACAAGTTTCAACCCGAGACTGATCTGTATATACATTTGGCCCATATGTAAATATTAGTTATACTCAACCTATTTTCATTTATATATTTGATTATAATGTCACACAGCTCTGTTACACTTATGCTAGTAGGTCGTTGATCAGCTGTTTCTCCGGATGGAGAGAGAGAGAGAGAGAGAGAGAGAGAGAGAGAGAGAGAGAGAGAGAGAGAGAGAGAGAGAGAGAGAGAGAGATGCGCAACAATCAGCTGTTTTTCCGAAGGGATAGTCAACGCGTCAGCTCTTTAGATCAGATCGTGGTCACCACTACGTATTTTCTTGTCTTTGATTTTGGTAGTTGTTGTGTTTGGTGTAGTTTCATCGTCCATACGACTCTGTGATTTACTTTTGTCGGGTCCGCTTCGTGGAATGGATGATTAAGTTAGACTCCATGTTTTCTGTTGAGATGCTAAAGCACTGACGTCGTACTATTATCGTGGTAAGCTAGTTTGATTTTGCAGTAGACACACTGTACAGTTTTAGTTTTAATTCCTTTTTAACTGATTCCAAACTTTGGACACTTTCTGTCGTTTTCTCCAGCCTGTCTCTTCTCTTAGCCCCTCACTATTTACGCTCTGGCATGTGTCGCCAGCAGCAGACTGAGCCGCGTCTGTGCGACAGTAATAATGCTCCGTGCGGAAACACCGTTCATCAGCGATACAACGTTTGTAATTGTAATTGATTTAACGAAGCTTCGAGGCAAGTCATTTTGCATCGAGGATTCTGAATGACAAGCACACTTTCGCACTCCTGAAGGCTAAACTTACTCAGCCAACATTTGAATGTATTTTTTTATATTATTTATTTTAAGGAGCATTCAAAAAGTTAAACAGGAAAAGTATTAAAGTGGTCATATTAAGCTTTTTGGCTTTTCCCCCTTTCTTTTATTGTGTTATATATCTTTTTGTGCATGTTATAAGTTTACAAAGTGAAAAAGCCCAAAGTCCACCCCAAAGGGACTTACCATCTTCCAGAGAAAACCCTGTTCACAAACTGCTCCAAACAGCTCTATTGTATTCCAGCCTTTACTTTCGTTACAAACATGCGTCACTTTGTAAGTTGCCTCACTCTGTAGCTGCAACAGAGAGCTCAACACACAGGGTAAAAAGAGGAGCTACAGTGCAATGTGTAGTACAGCAAAAGTATAGTGTTTTTTTAAAATTAAACCACATAAACCTATTCTGGTACAACCTCTAAATACAATTTTGAACCTGAAAATGAGCGTAATATGAACACTTTAAGGGAAATTACCCAGTTCAAGGTGTTTTCACTGTTTCACTGTTTAAGTTCAATATATGCAACATCTTTCGAAAAGTCAATGAGGAATCGTAATTTCAGTAATTGTGATTTTAGATAATCAAGCAACACTACTGTATGCATATATGTATGCATTTTAAGAGAAACTTCACAATTTTGTTTGTATTTCTTTTAAAAGGTCCTATGGCATGAAAATGTCACTGAGGTTTTTTTAACATTAATATGTGTTCCCCCAGCCTGCCTATGGTCCCCCAGTGGCTAGAAATAGCTATAGGTGTAAACCGAGCCCTGGGTATCCTGCTCTGCCTTTGAGAAAATGAAAGCTCATGATGACTCTCTCTCATGGGTGGGTACAATTCTCTGGGCGGGCAAAGCACAGAAAGGGGAGGTAACCTTGCTCCTTATGACCTCATAGAGAGTAGGGCTTTGACTTTTGCCCAAAAATCATATTCGAAGTTCGTTTGTTTATTAATATTAATATTCGAATATATTCGAATATTTATTAATAATATTTTGACCATTAAATGCCTTCAGTTTAAAAAAAAAATTAAAAGTCAGACCCTGGATTAAACACTAACAGTATGCTTTCGACAGGAAGTTCGGAGCTTTCACCGTAGCCTACGTAAGTGGTCTGATGTTTATACTCGTGTGCTGGTGTGTGCGTCGAGCCAGTGTGTGTGGGCGGTGTTGCCAACTTTTTCACAAAAAAGCGACTAGCGACAAATCTGGCGACTTTCTGTAGAAAAGACAGCGACTTTCTGTAAAATAAAAAAGAGTCGCCAGTATTGTCCAGCGAGCACGCAATGTATTTCTCTCCTGTGGCTGCCGAAACAGTCACCTTTCTCTTCTGTTCTGTGACTGAGGAGCAGCCCCTCCCCCCCTCTGTGCTCTCTCCTCATGTGCAGCAGCACTGAGCAGGCAGGTAGGAAAAGGGACAGAGTGCGGGGCCGGTGTAGGTAGGAGAGTCAGCGGAACGTGACGGGAGAAAGACGCCGCTGAGCTGGCCTGGCCCTGAGCCAGCCTGCCTTCTTTGAGAATTAAGGGGGAATGCAACGCTACCGAGCCACGGCCGAGAGACGTGCGTCGCCGTGACGTGTAGTTACATTTTGAAATGCAAGGCCACACCCCCACCCTCCACCTTGCCCCCCCTCCTCAATAGCTACAGACTAAGGCATGGATACCCGACCCGACAGGACCCGACGGTACCCAGACGAGCCGGGCAGGGTTCGGACAGATGGTCGGGTTCAGGTCGGGCTCGGTCACATCAGCGTGATAAGGCATTTGTTGTAAAATCGGGCTGCGGCTCCTTTAAAGCCCATGTTGCAGGATTTATTTTCTAACGAATTTTTGCAATTTGCTTGTTGGTATTAAACATTTAAACTAGTGCTGTCAGTTTAACGCGTTATTAACGGCGTTAACACAAACCCATTTTAACGGGGTCAATTTTTTTATCGCGAGATTAACGTTCTTTTTGGCTAGTTTTTTCACATGCTGTTGCAACAACTAGTAACGTTTGAAAAACGTCAACACCACACCGGATCTAGCTAGACCGGAAACAAAACAACATGCACGCTGCCACTTGTTTGCACTTGCTTGCGAGCCGGCCAAAGAGTAGTACATACCTGCAAACTAGTCGCTTTTCGACAAAAATTGCCGTTTTGAATGGGGTCCGAGACCCGGTGCTAATACGGCACCGGTGCCTTAACGACCGTTATCTACCGGACTGAATAGCAACGCGGATTTCAGTGCCTTATTTAGATGCCACTTAAATGCCTGCGCTTCTCTCTGATGCTCCGAAAACGGACGTTAGAGGGAACTGAAACATTGCCGCACAGGAGTTCAGTCAACACTACACTTAGCAGCAGGTAACGTTAGCCTACCGTTAGCAGCTGGATTAAACACGGTTAAAATGTTTACAGCTAAACGGTGTAAAGTGTGTCTGTATTTCACCGGAGATGTTTCCAACACCGGACTGTAGCTGCCGTTGTCTGAAAAAAAACAGTCATGATGTCATGTTGCTCGCCTCGCCAGCCTCATGGTGCATTCACTGTAATTGTAACATACCCTTTTCCCACCCAGTGGTTGTTTTCACCGTTTTATGCTCCTTTTTTTTTAGATCAACTTTTTATTGTTTTATATTTTTGAACATACAGAACAGACAAATACAATTGAACAAGATGCTCCTTTTTTAAATATATATCTTTCGGTTCAGTCACCGTTTTAAAAGTATTGTATCATGTTGATAAGAGCATTAAAATGAGAAAAGAAATAATGGGACAAAAAGAAATCAAGGGACATTTAAAATAGATAAAAATGTGCGATTAACTATGACATTAATGCGATTAAAAAAAGTAGTACTATTTTACAGCGGTTTGCAATGATTCTCCTTTCCCCCACAATGCATTGCATGACGTCACGTTGGGGAGACGACAGGCGAAAGCCCGTCCCCGGTTCACTGTCACAGTCACGGTTTCTGCCAATGGTCTGGCAAAATATGGCTTTTGGTCTCGACCGAGTCAATTTGTCTTTATTAAGTGTATAATAATATTGGAGGGAAAGTGAAACACTGCTTGGACGGGAATGCGGTTCGGCTTTTCACAAGTTTAGACAGCTATCTAACGCTACGCCGACGTTTGCTAACGTTTGCGCAACAGCATTAGTCTAGACTGCTAGTTAAATACCGGTATTACAACTGCCTTCGGAGCTGCGTCCACGTTGTCAACATAAGACGTGGCGTTTAGGGCTGTGCTCGATTAAAGAAATTCTTAGTTGACCAACACTCATTCCACGGTATCAACTAATCGATTAGTTGATTTAATCGACAGATCTGTAAATCTGAGTTTCTCCGCAAAGAGTCATGCAAAAGCACCACTTTAATTCTTGCGTTTACCAGAGATGCGCTCGTACTTTCTTGGAAATAAGTCATTCAGCATGAAAAAAGCATAAAACATGACTAATCGACTAAAGAAATCTAAGTTGACTAAGACCAAAACGACCGATTAGTCGACTAATCGACTAAGAGGGAGCAGCCCTAGTGGCGTTAGTGCTCCTTTTGTATCATACTTTAATTGAATGAAATATTAAGCTTCGCTCCTACGAGATAGGTGTTTTTTTGTAACATTACACACAAAGCTAACTGGCTATAGTTAGCTTGTACGTATGCTAGCGGAATTAGCTAAAGTTGCGTAGCCAGCCAGCAACTTCGGCAATCAGCAGTAGTTTCGGCGAGCTAACCACGACAGTATGTCGCCCATAATCAACCTCTGCTGCTAAAAGCAGTCAATCTGTAGTGATGTTTGAAATGGAGACACATGGTGTGTTAGCTGTCGTGGTTAGCTCGCCGAAACTACTGCCAAAGCTGCTGGCTGGCTACGCAAGGTTAGCTAATGTCCGCTAGCATACGTACAGGCTAACTATAGCCAGTTAGCTTTGTGTGTAACGTAACAAAAACTCACCCATCTCGTAGGAGCTAAGTTTAACGTTTCATTCAATAAAATTATGGTACAAAAGGAGCACTAATATCCCAGGTCTTATGTTGACAACGTGGACGCAGATATAGGAAACTGCTGTTGCGCTAACATTAGCGAAACGTCAGTATAGCATTAGCTAGCTGTCTAAACTTGTGAAAAGCTGAACAGCATCCCCGTCAAAGTAATAAACACTAGGTAAATATGTTGTTACTGGAGCTAGTAGGCTACCATCAAAACGTGAGATATCTAATCAATATGTGTTTACAACCGTCGGGGGATTTCACAGGTGGGACTGGCAAGTTAGCCCATAGCTAGCATGATGCCTTGTATTTTCTAGATCTAGATAAGTTTACCGGTACTTATCTGAACAAACGACATGATCACTGTCACTAGATATAAATAAAACATTGACTTTCACTTGGTGCTATTCACTGACAGTAAAAACACCTCTTCCTCATCCCACTCAGTCACCATAGTTCTAGTACTAGGCTGATACACGTCTCCACAACGTGACGTCATCACCGAATTGCGTTAAAAAAAACACTAATACCAAAAACGTGTGTGTGTGTGTGTGTGTGTGTGTGTGTGTGTGTGTGTGTGTGTGTGTGTGTGTGTGTGTGTGTGTGTGTGTGTGTAAAGTGGGCAGAAGAGAGATAGAGAAAGAGGAAGCAGACGTGTTGTAGGCAACCAAAGCAGAGTTGGTGGAATAAGGTTAAGTTTTGTACACAGTGTGTGCAGTGTCCGAAATAAACCCCAGACTGAAAGCCAAGCTCATTCATTTGCTCACCAGAAACAGGATTTTAACCCTGACGTTATTCATTTTATAACGTCGGCCATGGAGGTAACGAGTCTCCCCTGGTTTTCTGATCACGGTCAGAAACGAAGCAAGCAGGAAAGGTTAACACACTGAACATTTTAACAGCTTAACGTGCGCTAGTTGCCCCGTGTGCGCTGATGCGCTCATCTGTTGACATTTCCGAATGCCTTCCTACAGTTGCTTAATAAAAGCGGGGTTTCCACACAAAAAAACGTAGCCTACATGTGTCATTAGTATGAGAAAAAAAAATGATTTTAACTGTGTCGGGCTCAGGTCGGGCTCGGACACAAATTTCTTAATGCCTGCCAGGCTCCGGCCGGGTTCAGCCACGGCTCTGTTGGAAGCGGGCCGGGCTCGGACAGAAAAATTCGGCCCAATCCGAACTCTACTACAGACACAGAAATGGCACATACTAAGGAAAGCTCATTGTGGGACTGGCTCTAGTGGCTGTAATTATGCACCAAGGCTGAATTTCGGGAAAGAGACTTCAGATACAGTATTGGTGGACCACTAAGGCCTATATAAAAGAGCCTTCAGATACAGTATTGGGGGACCACTAAGGCCTATATAAAAGAGACTTCAGATACAGTATTGGGTAGAGCTGGGCAATATATCAATATTATATCGATATTATATCGATATCGTGATATGAGACTAGATATCGTCTTAGATTTTGGATATTGTAATATCGTAATATGGCATAAGTGTTGTCTTTTCCTGGTTTTAAAGGCTGCACTACAGTAAAGTGATGTCATTTTCTGAACTTACCAGACTGTTGTAACTGTTCTATTATTTGCCTTTACCCACTTAGTCATTATATCCACATTACTGATGATTATTTATCAAAAATCTCATTGTGTAAATATTTTGTGAAAGCACCAATAGTCAACACTACAATATCGTTGCGGTATCAATATCAAGGTATTTGGTCAAAAATATCGTGATATTTGATTTTCTCCATATCGCCCAGCCCTAGTATTGGGGGATCACTAAGGCCTAAATAAAAGTGACTTCAGATACTGTATGGGGGGACCACTAAGGACTATATAAAAGATACTTCATATACAGTACTGGGGGATCACTAAGGCCTATATAAAAGAGACTTCAGATACAGTACTGGGGGACCACTAAGGCCTATATAAAAGATACTTCATATACAGTACTGGGGGATCACTAAGGCCTATATAAAAGAGACTTCAGATACAGTATTGGGGGATCACTGGCCTATATAAAAGAGACTTTAGATACAGTACTGGGGGACCACTAAGGCCTATATAAAAGAGACTTCAGATACAGTATTAGGGGACCACTAAGGTCTATATAAAAGCATCCAAAGAGCACCATGTCATGGGACCTTTATTTTATATATTTGATTACAATGTTGTAATGTCACTTTTTACACTTTTTTTTTTATAGTGGAACTTTTTGTATGTGCATTGTTGTTTTTATTGTTTTGAGGCTCCGGTCCATCAGGACCAAAAACTCACGCCACAAAACAGAATATTCACGCTCAGAGACTAGCTAATGTTAGAACAGCGGCCAGTGGCGAGGGAGGGAGCAGCTGTCTTCAAGAGACTTGAGACCATGAGCTGTTTGAATAAATAGTTTAAAGTGATGATTCGGAGTAATTTCACCCTAGGGTCCTTTGCACCATGACCTCGAGCCAAACACCCCCCCAGAAGCTTTTTTCAGCTGGGTTGAACATTGGGAGAGTTAGCGTAGAGTAGCGTTATCAGCTGAATAACTTCTACAGTAGTACAAATAGGTTATGCATTCATAAAACGATGGATTGTAAAGTTTGTAAGTACACCAGAAGTTTATGTAAATAACACTTGCCTGCTGGCTTCTGCTCTCTGCTACTATTGTTGCTGCTGCTGCAGGCAGTAAGACGAGTGCTTAGCTAAATATTTATTAATTAAACTTTTTTTTTTTAAAGTAAGTGCTGTAGTATAACTAGCAGGAGACAAGTTATAATTGAGGTAAGTTTGGAGTCATTACCTTATTAATCATTAAATTAATAAATATTTTTGTTGTATCTCTTTTCGGTGTTGTAATTTGTAGATGGCCCTAAACACTCAGTAGCAACAGCAGCAGCAGAGACGAGAAGCCAACAGGCAAGTGTTATTTACATAAACTTCTGGTGTACTTACAAACTTTCCAATCCATCGTTTTATGAGTGCATAACCTATTTGTACTAGTGTAGAAGTTTGGTATCATTTCTGGCATTATTAGTGGGGTCATTTACGAGATACAAACCTGGGTCCATTAGCCCCTGCGCTAAGCTATTCAGCTGATAACGCTACTCTACGCTAACTCTCCCAATGTTCAACCCAGCTGAAAAAAAGCTTCTGGGGGGGCGGTGTTTGGCTCGAGGTCATGGTGCAAAAGACCCTAGGGTGAAATTACTCCGAACCATCACTTTAAGGGTGTTGGAGCTAAATCATGCAGTATGCAGTATCTTATAAAGTAAACAAGCATTGGTCATAAACAAAACAAAATTCAAAGCTCAATAAGTTTAATTTTTAAGTAATATTATTTCAGTGGCATTAGTCTGTGGTTTTTTGTCTGGAGCTTCAAACTGTTTATAAAGTGGTTGTATTGTTGCGGTCTTCATTTCTGCTTTCTAGCCGTAATTTTGGAGCACTGCCTCTGTGCTGGCGGTATTGCGCAATACGCGCATCGTCTCAAACTGTCAACAGCGTTCTGTGTGCTCGTGACCTTGCGAGTTCATTCTTCCAAGAACCCCCCCAAGAACATAAGTCCGTTCTTTGCATTATTGGGATTGAGAAACACCCATAGTATTAAAGCAGTGTGCTTCATAGGTGTGGAACTAGCTTCGGTATCATCCACCTATCTCTAGGGTTAAGGTTAACGTTAGAGTTTGAAGGGGTCTCACGTTAAGCTAATTGGTAAAAGAGCACTTTAAGGCACAGTACCGGCTGTTACCTAACGTTACATACCACTTGTCTAACGTTACTTGTGTTATGCACAGACTAGCTGGCCTTTTGTGACGAGTGTTTTGTGTGATGTCGACAAAATTAACGTTATACCAAACAGTCAGACTGCCACAGACAGGTTCACACAGAATCGTCAACTGTCAAAAAAACAACAACAAGCTACCTTTTTAGGGTCCACGCGCGTTGTCCTGTTCTGTTTCTCTTTGCTGGTGTTCGACGTCAGAGCGAAGCATTCTGGTTAACGTAGTTTAAAGAGATGAAGGCTAAGTTACTAACGTTAAATCAGATGTCCTAGCACGAAACTCTGATAACGTTGTATAGAGAGATTAGCCTACCTTTATGTTTCCAATCAATGCAGTCCGGGTGTATGCGTTAATTTAATAATGTAACGTTATGTCCCCCTTGATTTTCGCTTTTTATGATGATTTTATGATTTAAAACTACACTTCGACCCAAGAGTATCCTCGTGCAGGCGAATTCGCGTTTCCTAGGATAGCGAAGGCATGTCCCGCCCTACTTTGCCTTACTCTGCCTCTCATTAGCTTACCCTGGTATTCTTAGCCTAACGCTGACCAATCTCACTCCTCATGCCTAAACCTAACCAATCAAACCAAAGAAGGAAACGAGTACTAAGCCATTCAGAGACACAGAGTGCGGGTCATGTCTTCGCCATCCTTAATTCTCGTTAATACGTCCATGGCATTCCTGCCATGCGGCTCCTCTGTGGGGTCGCTTTAATATAATACATCTGTGGGTGGCTTCTGTCGCAAGCTTTGCTCTCAAGTCAGCTCCAAGGGAGATAGAATAGAAATAGATGATATATAGGCCTATTTAATTAATTTATCAACATTGCAACGGGAAAAAAATTAATTACAGTAGGCCTATTGATTTTGCCTCTTCTGGTAGCATGTACGGTGGGTATCTGTGCCAGTGTAACATATCATGTCGATTCAATAACACACACACACACACACACATTCATAATAACACCTCATTCATAATTTCTCTTTAAAGAATAATATACCAAGGCATTTTACCTCAATAGCTGAATTTAATATGAAAAAGTCACACAACTGTGGGTATATGGCACAAGAAGCTAATGTGTCTACTTGTGCTGTAAACCTGGAGATCTTTAGGATAGATATACCATACCAGTAGGCCATTAAATATTTCAACTATTCAAGCATTCAAGCAGAGTGCAATAATATGTAATTTTATTTTATTTAGACAGTGACAGTGCACAATTAAACATTAACCTTGTATAAAAACAAAAGAAGTATTGTACCAGGTTTTAGCACAATTATTATTATTTTCTGCCAGTAGTCCCTGTCCCACAACAATATTAGAAAGTGCATACTAATTGTATACACAGTGGCCACAGCTCTGCCTGGGCATTTCTTTGCCTTTTCACACAGGATGCCTTTTTAGCCTTGTCATAAGGTATGTTAATGAATATTTAAAATTCTAATATACTTTAAAAAACAAAACAAATTAAAGCTGCAAGCAGCGATGACGGGCCCTCGCCTCTTGCCCCGGGGGGTACTGGCAAATGCAACATCACATGTAGACCACACATTCTAAGTTTCATGTAAATCGGAATAACTTTTACCAAGATAGAACCGTTCATGTTTCCACACCCACCTACAGGAAGTTGTTCCTCCATAACTTGCGCATTGTGTTAGCTATCAAAATTCTTTTGATAACTTTTAGTCACGAGGGTCAACCGAGTCTATATCCAAGTTTTCGTGCAGATTGGACTCACGTCCCAGGAGTAGTTAAACAAAGTATGTTTCCCATATATCGCGATGTGAATAATTAATAAAAAAAATTCTAACAGCGCCATCTAATGGCCGATGCACTATAAATTTGGCGTGGATGCTCAAACCCCTATACGGAACAACTTTGTCATATTTGGTGTCAATCGGGAAGCCCCCTACAGGAAGTTGGTCCTCTGTAACTTGCGCATTGTGTTAGCTATCAAAATTCTTTTGATATATTTTTGTCATGAGGGTCCACCGAGTCTATGTGCACATTTTTGTGCAGATGGGACTCACGCTCTAGGAGGAGTTAAAAAAAGTAGGTTTCGCTCAAGCAAATTAGCTAATTAATTGAAAAAAATTAAAACAGCGCCATCTAAAGGCCAATTGACGACATATTTGGCACACAGCCTCATTGGCACACGAGGAACAACTGCTCTAAGTTTTGTGTCCATTGGAATAGCCGTTGGCAAGATATAACCATTCCTGTTTCCACTCCCACCTACAGGAAGTTGGTCCTCCATAACTTGCGCATTGTTTTAGCTATCAATATTCTTTTGATAACTTTTTGTCACGAGGGTCCTCCGAGTGTATATGCAAGTTTTCGTGCCGACCGGACTCACGTCCCAGGAGTAGTTAGACAAAGTAGGCTTCCCATATGTCAATATTTTGATGATGAAATAAAAAAAATTAAAACAGCGCCATCTAATGGCCGATTGCAGCCAACTTTGGCACAATTGATAAACCCGCCAGGCGGAACATCCTTGTCAAGTTTCGGGGCAATCGGAATAATTGTTGTCAAGATAACGCAACTTCCTGTTTAGACAGTAAGTTGCTATAACTTCCGCATTTTTCAACTATCAAAATTCTCTGGATAACTTTTCATTATGAGGGTCAACAGATACTACCTGCAAAGATTCAAGAAGATTGAAGTCACGGCCTAGGACGAGTACGAAAGAATGTAAAACACTTGAAAAATGCATAATTAAAAATGGCCGCCTACCGGTTGGGCGGAGCTAATGAATGTAAATGGGAAATATGTCTGCAATGATTAGAGCAATATGGGTATTAAATCTGGTGAAGATCGGAGCAACTATGTCCAAGTTAAGGCCTTCTACGCATTAGGGGGCGCTATGGAGCCCGCTTACAGGTATGGGCCAAATCGCTGTACAGTCTCGCAAAGCTCCCAGGTGTTTATGTGGGCGCCAAATTTTGTGAGTTTTCGTATATATTGAGGCCGTCAAAAATGTGCCCAAGGGCTAAAACCAATTAGGGGGCGCTATAGAGCAACCATACCACTCCCAGGCCTAAATGTGTATTCAGATGAAAGAGTTTAATATTCTGCACATGGCTGCAAAATTTTGAGAGTTTTCGTGCATCCTAAAGTCCTCAAACAAGTGTTCGTATAATGAAGATTTTTGCACGAAAACCAAGATTATGGAAATTTTTTAATTTTGTAATTTTTTCAAAAAATAGCTCCATGGAGTTTAAGATGAGACCTATGTTCCCTCAAAAGTTGGTATATTAACTTCTTACTTTTTTCGGAATTAAGGCGCACGTTAGGGGGCGCTATGGAGCCCCCTGGCAACACCCGAGGCCAAGCACTACAGAACTTGCAATTTTCACCAGTTGTGACAGGTGTGCAAATTTTTGTGAGTTTTCGTGCATGCTAACGCCCTCAAAAACGCGACAAAAGACTCGGAAAAATAATAATCTGATGAAAAACAATAGGTTCATTCGCACTTTCGTGCTCGGGCCCTAAAAACATTTAAATATAAAAAAAAAAGTTAAGATTGTGAAAAAAGCAGCACTACAACAGCTTTCTGCCTCATACGTTCTAACCAAGGATGTATAATAAGACCTGGATACAGCGTTGAAAGCGGAGACCTTTCAGGGTTGCTCTGGGGTGCATGAAGCCATCATGTCCTTGGAACATTACACCTTTATTAAAGGTGCTCTAAGTGATGTGACGCGTTTTTTAGGCTACAACATTTTTTGTCACATACAGTTAACATCTCCTCACTATCCTAGCTGCCTGTCCCCTGAACACACTGTAAAAAAAAATGCGGTGTCTGAAGACAGCCCAGTCTCCACAAACGCCAACAAAAACAAACTGCACCAACCTGCCCCATAACAAACAGTGTAACCGACAAGAAGGAGCTGGTTGAGTCATGAATACGCATTGCGGAAGTAGCCTACGTGCAGATGGCGCGTTCATGCCACCTCAGAATAACAGGGACCGCCCCCGTGGTTACGTTGTTTTTCCGACTGGTAGCGTTCACATGGTCGGGATGCGCTTTCTTTTTCTTCTGTTATATTGCCGTTTGGCACAACAACTTTTTGCATGACCTAGAGTATCAGGGGCCTGTTGCACAAAAGTAGAATTAAGACATCCGGGATAAATGACTCAGCTGAGCTCAATGAAGCCAAAACATGTGCGTCCAGGCTTAATTGGTTGCACAAAGACCAAGCCAGGATGAGCAGACACGGATTCATTAAGCCAGGTGAAACCAATCCTGGATAGGTGCGTCCGGCCCACTCAAAATAGACCCCGCCACAGATAACAGATTAACTGATTTACCATGGCAACTAGAGCGCGGCGTACTTTTCCCCGTCAGAAGCACAAATCCTCATGGAGGCATACGGAGGTAAAAGATATAATTAAGAAGAAAGGCAACACCGCCACAGTGATAAAGCAAAGAGAAAAAGCGTGGCAAAGTATTGCAGACCGCCTGAATGCGTAAGTAGTGCACAATTACACACTTACCGCTCCGCTCAAACATCACAATTACAATTCAAATATTTAATTCACATCTCCAAAAACGCAGTTGTACTGTAATTATGACACGGTTAAATTTGTAATTGAAATGCACTGCAGATATGAGTGAAATTGTGTAAAGTAACTCCATCACACTGTATAAAGCTATGATAAATTATTATTAAAGCCTTACATTATTATTTAACGTTACTACGCTCAGTACGGTTTAATCTTAGCCGTTGTACTCTGCTTCTTATGTTGTCCACTGTTTTTTTTTGTGTTTCTCCTGCTTTTATTAATGTAAAGTTGCTTTGACAGAATGAAACAATTGTGAAAAGTGCTATATAAATAAATTTTAATTGAATAAATAGATGAGCTATAATAATAATCACTTTAATTTATATAGCGCCTTTCAAAGGACCCAAGGTCGGTTGCTCACTGCACTGCAAAAATGTCTTTCTTACTTAGTATTTTTGTCTTGTTTTCAGTAAAAACAAAATATCTCAAAAATATCTTAAATATTTTCTTGAGCAAAATTACCTAGGAAAATAAGCAAAAAAATCTGCCAGTGAAACAAGAGAACTTTTCTAAAATTAAGTGTTTATGGAAAAAGTAAACTTATTTCAAGAGAATTTTTCTTATTATATTGACAGATTTTTTATTTTTTTGCTTGTTTTAAGCACACATTTACTTAAAGTTTATATTTTTTGTCTAAACTATACTTATTTTGCTAGGTCATTTAGCAAATCAAGAAAATACATCTTTATTTAAGTTTTTTTTTTTTTTGATATTTTTACTGAAAACAAGACAAAAATACTAAGTCATTTTTTGCAGTGTGACTCCATTAAATGTTCTTGTGATAAAGAATGTGTGTGTGTGCGTGTGATGTAGATTAAACATGAACGGGCCAAAACGGACATGGCAGCAGGTCAAAATCAAATACAAGAACATTCTGCAGAATGGTATGGTTCCTGACTGATATTTAACAAAGCACAAGCATATATTGTACCCAGAAGGTGCCTGCTCACACATTGTCTGTACTGTTTTAGCAGTGAAAAAGAATACCCACAGACAAGGCACGGGTGGTGGGTCACCAAAGGCTGACCTTACCCCAGCAAAGGACATGGCCTTGCAGCTAAATAAAGGCAGGCCCGTCTTAGAGGGGATCCCTGGGGGGAAAGAGACGAGCATAGGTTCCTCCCAAGATGCCACCCGCTTCATTCAAGGTATGTCCTTCCATCTCTACATGGGATACAACCACATTCATATTGAATCAATTTGGACTGTCTGACTTTGGTTTACCTATTGCCTTGCAGGGTCTGGCAGCACTGTGTTCCTGTTAGAGCCACCAGCACAAGCACCAGACGATGCTGATCCAGTGAGTACTCCATCAAAGGCATACTGTAGGCCTGGCATGTCTTGTCTACTAGCTTCAATATGATTCCGATTAAATGTGATAGGGTGAAGGCCCCAGTGCAGCAGCAACAGCACATGATGGAGACGATGATGAGGAGGAGACCATCTCTCTGGATTCCGGAAGGCATGAGGTATCATGTTAAGACTGTGAAAGTACTATTTACTCTACAATGGTGAGGAGTCCTCATCAAAATCAAAAAATCTAATTTCTTTTACAGGACCCAGATGCTATACAGTGGGAAAACCAGCCTGGCAACATAGTGCGTACAAATAAAAGGACACCACATCCTGCCAAATTCCAGCTGCGCTAATTGTATTGTGTTCACAGAGCTCACAAGCTATCAGAAAGTTGTATGGCAACCACCTCCGGCGCCAAATAGAACTGGCAGACATAGACATTCAGTACAAGAAGAAAAAGATTGAAAATCTTGCACTGGAGTCCGAAATAAAAAAGAGGACAATTAGGAAACTGGACCTTGAAATAAAAAAACTTGAGAGGGAGGTGAGATATGCCTTCAATGTACACTGTATGCTAACTGTAACACAAATGTATTAATCATTATTTTTCTTTCCTCCCCCAGCTCCAAGAAGATGACACAGCTCAAAATAAGAATTAGGTATATTCTCGTAAAGTCAAGTGAGCCATGACATATGAGCTCTTATTGTGAGCACACAGGACGGTGGCATCTTTATAAGGTTTTTTTTATTTTCCCAGCAATCAGTACAACCAAGTCATCGTTATAAGGCATCGCCTCTTCTTGTCCACCCGCCCAGCAGCCCAGGTGTGGCCACTAGCCTATATGAAGGCCCAAAATTGTGTGTTCCTTTCTGCTCTGACAATGGCATGCCCATTCTTGCGAGATGTGGTGGATGAAGAAGCACTTGTGCTGAGGAGAGCCTTGGCGGCGAAAGGGTCTTCAGGGACCGGTTGGACCCACTGGCCTTCCCTGATGACCATCTATATGAAAGATACAGGTTTTCTGCAGATGGCATCAGGTATCTATGCAGACTACTGGGTCCCAGGATTAAGCACCGCACTGCACGGAGCCATGCACTGAGTGTGGAGCAAATGGTTTGTGTGGCCTTGGCGCTTTTTGCTAGTGGAGCCTTCCTGTACTCAGTGGGGGATGCAGAACAGCTGAACAAGGCCACAATTTGCCGCACAATAAGGAGTGTGTGTCTGGCTATCAAAGCATTAGCAGATGTCTTCATCTCCTTCCCTGGCCACAGAAGACTCTGTGACATCAAAGAGGAGTTCTATAGGATTGCAGGTAAGAGGATCTACAAATTACAGGACAACTGTTAACACATAGTAGGATACTCATTACTTTGTGTGACAGGTTTCCCCAATGTCATTGGTGCAGTGGACTGCACACACATAAGGATAAAAGCCCCCTCAGGTGCCCATGAGGCCGATTTTGTGAATAGGAAATCCTTTCACAGCATTAATGTTCAGGTGAAATACATAACTTTTGATATTGTCCATTGATGAACACTCTGCATTGCCAGTGATGTGCATTTATTGGTGTAATATTCCTCATCTTATGATTTCAGATGGTCTGCAATGCTGACTGTGTGATCAGCAATGTTGTGGCAAAATGGCCTGGCTCAGTCCATGACTCCAGAATCTTTCGGGCCTCTGAAATCTATCAGTGCCTATCACAAGGTAAGCCACACAACCCCTATTTATAACCATCATGGCTGTGTCAAGAATATCACTGTGTTTATGAGGTAGTAATGATGAGATTTTGTGTTGACAGGTGAATTCTCTGGTGTGTTGCTGGGAGACAGGGGGTATGGCTGCCAGCCTTTTCTCCTGACACCTTTCACAGACCCCCAGGAAGCACAGCAGGCCTACAACCATGCCCATGCCAGGAGCAGGGCCAGAGTTGAAATGACCTTTGGCCTCCTGAAGGCACGCTTTCACTGCCTTCACAAATTAAGGGTCAGCCCTGTTAGGGCATGTGATATTACTGTGGCTTGTGCTGTCCTCCACAATGTGGCCTGCCTGAGGAAGGAGAGGGCCCCCAGAGTGCCACCAGCCATGGACTGGGACAATCCGGCAATCTTCCCTGATGACGACAGTGGTCGGCTGCTGAGGGACCAATATGTGTTGAATTATTTTAGTTAGTATGTGTGCTTTCAATTTTGGTAAAATATGTCCTGCGGTGGCAGAGGAATTTGGGTTTTTTTGGGTTTGTTTTTTTACGAATTTGGCCTCTTATGATGTTTGTGCGGTATACTGTGTGTAATACAAGGCTGCAGGGAGGCTACTGCATCCATTCATTTGTCTGTTCAGTTGATGTGTATGGATTTGTCCTGCATTTATTTTAGTGTGCAGACATGCAGGGTGTGTTATATACAGACCTTTGAATGTGTATGTATCATTTTGTATAATATGCTTTGATTCTGTGCTTTCCATCTTGTAGAGTCACTGTGACTTCAGTTTCGAAAGGAGCTGATGGTTTACCTGCTTTGTTTTGTCCTTATTCAATAAAGGAACATAATGTTACACATTGTGTTTTTATATTCATATGGAATGTGTATTTGTGTATTTGTTTATATGACAGAGTACTAGGGCCAACACCGGAAAAAAGGATAAAGTCATAAATTTATGAGGCTGGTTCTTTCTGCAGAAAAGCTACATATTCTTTTTACAGTTTTGATACTTATGACAATGTGATACTTAATATTCTGGCACATCAGCATGTCTTTGTTTATGAAACCATACTGAAGTACAATTTCACGAAATGCCCCACATCTGTCATTTTAGCAACTGTCCTCCTTTAAAACAACTGGTTACAATAGTATGACTTGTCTTTTTTTTCCCTCTGTGGCCCTAATATTCTATCATTTTATATATAGCCTTATAGTCTATGGGAAACTGTAAATTATCTAATGATAGCAACATCATCTAAAAATCATTATTTATCCAAAATCATTGAAATTAATGATCACAAACGTTTAAATAATGACAGTGGGTCTAGTTATATGTGATAACAATGTATAGTGAGCAGTGAAATAACTATTGGTTTCCATTTGTGGTGACTGCTGACTGACATTAGGGATGAGATTAAATAGATCCTGGAATTTAGCCTGGTCTGGAGCAGGCTAGCTCCACAGAATAAATCTCCATGGTAATTTATACCATAACATATCCTCCTGCCCCCTATCCAGCTTTAGTGCAACCGGATTACGGATCAATTGAGCCAGGATCACCAAGATATCCTGGCTTAATCCCTTATCCTAGTTTTGTGCAACAGCCCCAGGTGTGTGAAAAAATGGAGGCCACAATAACAAAACATTTGCTGCGGTTTCCTTACAAACAGCACATCGCCAGATGTTTGTTTGCGGTATCTGCAGGACAACGAATGGGAAAAGACACGGATAATGTGTTGTTTTTTTATACATAGGCCTATTTATGAATAATTTGAAACATATTATGTCTGTGTATGTTTATTGGCAGAGGCATTTGTCCACAATAAACAGTTTATTGTCATTAAAATATGTTCAGTGAACCAAAGTCGCCTACATCAAACGTCAGTTGTCAACAACGCGTCACCAACTGGGGAACTCTGCTATCAAAATCCAGCCTGAGTTTCCCACCTCCGATTCCCACAGGAAGTTACGTGAATGGTGACGTTTTTCCGATGTCCATGAACACACGGTAACGCTGCTGGAGTGATGACTCAAACAGCTCCTTCTTGACGCTACATTTGTAGTCCCTACATTTGTAGTGTGTATTTTTTACAGTGCATTTTTAATTAAGGATCTGAAAACGTCCGCCACCACTGCAGAGTTTATTATCTTCTGGTGCCCAAGCATTTAACCTGCTCAAGCCAGCTAGCAGTGTCATTAGGCAGTTCACACTTGGTTCCTTTACTCAAGAAAAAGTAGTAAAACCACAAAATAAAATACTATATTACAAGGAAAGAATTTAACAACAACGTAAGACACAATGGATTTAAACTTTTTATTGC